>NC_135802.1:56301830-56576732 GCF_964213995.1 Mustelus asterias
CACCATGAGTCCAAAGGAAGAAAATGTCATCCATCGGCACGGTAGCACAGTGGTTAGCACTGCTGCTTCACAGCTCCAGGGTCCCGGGTTCGATTCCCGGCTCGGGTCACTGTCTGTGTGGAGTTTGCACATTCTCCTCGTGTCTGCGTGGGTTTCCTCCGGGTGCTCCGGTTTCCTCCCACAGTCCAAAGATGTGCGGGTTAGGTTGATTGGCCAGGTTAAAAAAATTGCCCCTTAGAGTCCTGGGATGCGTAGGTTAGAGGGATTAGCGGGTAAAATATGTGGGGGTAGGGCCTGGGTGGGATTGTGGTCGGTGCAGACTCGATGGGCCGAATGGCCTCCTTCTGCACTGTAGGGTTTCTATGATATCTTCTTCTATGATGTATCTAGTGTATAGCATTGGTTTAAGGTCCTGTGCGGTGAAGAGGTCTTGTTCGAACCTGTGCATGAAGATGTTGGCATATTGAGGTGCGAATTTGGTCCCCATGGCTGTTCCGTGTGTCCGGATGAAGAACTGGTTGTTGAAGGTGAAGACATTGTGGTCCAGAATTGTATCAACAGCAGCAGAATGAATAGATGGCCAAGCATCTGTTCATCAGATGCCCTCATTATGAATGCTTAGCGACTTTACATGTGGCCCATTCTCACACCAATTGAGGCCCTATGGGCTATTCCCACATTGGCCCCAATTTACTGACCCACCGGAGTAGGTCAGGGGCTAGGAGGTATACTAGCATAGTGGCCTGCTTGGGCCTCAGGCAGGAAAGGAGTAGATTTGTTCTTTTTTTCCACAGGCTCCCTCATTCTTATCCCCACACAGCCTTTGCACCCCCCCCCCCCCCCCACCTCCCTCAACTCACCGGCTTCCTATCCTGGCCCTTCCTGTCCTGCCAAGGCTCCCAGGCTTATCTTACATCTGGCTCCTGGCTCTAGCAGTGTCGACACTCCTGGTAGTACTGCTGGAGCAGCGCTCCGAAAGCTAATGGTATTTGCTACCAAATAAACCTGTTGGACTTTAACTTGGTGTTGTTAAAACTCGTACTGCTGGAACCAGAGATCTGTCATAGAATTAAATGGTTAGCAGCTCTCGGAAGTGGGACTTCCTCCCTACATGGGGGTGTGTAAGACCTCCTTTAGCCAGTTAACGCCCATCAGGGTGTTAACTGGTCTGCGGCAGTCATTGGGAGTGGGGGTGAATTCCTCCACTTTTCTCAAAATGATGTCCTTTGGTTTCTCTTCACAAACGCTGCCTGAGCTGCTGAGTACTTCCATTATATTGTCTGCATTTATCTCAGATTCCCAATGCCTGCAGCATTTTGCTTTTATGCAAGTTAAAAAAGTTATCTGAACTCCAAGGACATTTCTAAATTTGCAGACTAAATTTAGCTTAACCTTCGCAACGAGAAAGAGCCAGAATTATTTCTGGCTCCTGTTTTGCATCCCACCAATTATACTTCCTGCTGACTTTACTGGACAGTAAAAGCAGACAAGGTATAAAACACATCCCGTCCACCTACTGTCAGCAAGTAGGTTAAACTTACTCCATGTGTGAATTTCTGTCTGGCTCGCATATAAAGCAATATTTCTGGGTGGATGATCAACGAATGAGACTTACTGTGATTGAAACTACTGAATAAACGTTTTTTTCACAGTAAATAAGAACTCAAGAAATGTCATTCTCGCGAAAGGCCCCATCTATTATGAGCTATTGTTTTTCTGCATGATATTGACTTGTCTTCAATTACACTCTCTCTAACCATCTATTTTCAGTCAACTCCGAGCTCTTGCTGATGGTTCTGATCTACAAAATAATGGGCTAGTTTCCCTGAAGGCTTGTACTTTATTTAGTTCTGGAAAATGGTTATTCAAAAGTAAAATTCAGATTGTGAATTTTATTCTTGCAGAAGTTGTGGGATATTGTTAGGAATAGTCGAAAAGTTCAACATGAAGTTGTAACTAATCTAGGCTGCTGTAGTTGTTGATTATCTTTTGGCCAACGCCTCCCACACACTGGAAAGGGACGTCCATCCTGGCCTCCACTTGTTCGAGGAGGACACCCATGGAGGTGTCGCTGAACTTGGGTGCCAGAGTGCCATGTCCTCTCTTGGCCATCTCCTCCATCGGTGTGGTGGGTAAGTTGCCTTTGAAATACGAAGCCCAGATCTGATGATAGGGTGTGTGCCATCCAGCCTGCCTGGCCGTGAGAAAATGGCGGAAAACCACCCGACTGCATAATTAAGAAAATCAGGGACACGCGATCCAGTGCAAATTCCCGATCACCTCTGTAGTGAGAAACACTCCCCACAATCATCACCTCCCCCCCCCCCCCCCCCGCCGCCCACCCCCCCCCCCCCCCCCCCCCCCACCCCCCGACCAACCCCCCCATCTGAGGACTTCATCTCAGAAGGAAAATTCCACCTGTTGACTATTTGAGGGAGAATGCTATCTTTCCCTTTAGGTAAATTTTCAATCTGAAGCCCAAGCTTTGGGAGACCGTAATCTCCTCAGATTAACATACTACTTTTGACAATTTACTTCTGACAATTGGGGCCGATTTTACCAACAGGTTGTGTCTGTTTTTAGGCGCGAAAACTTGGTAAGGTCGGGTGTGAGGCAAGTAGCGCGATTCGCACCCGCCTCCTTGCCGGTTCCCCCTTTACCAAGGCCTGAAAATGGCCACGATCGGGACCACGTCCAAAACGGGCGCGACGGCCATTTAAATGCATCTGCATGCATCTAAATTGACTGAATGGGCTGCACGCCCAACTTTACCGGCACTTCCCCCTTTACCACCGCATTCGCCCATCCAGAATCGGCACAGAACAGACGTGCTCCATATAAATCCGATTCGGGCGCTCCATCAGTGAGGGTTGATGAGGAGGTAAGTGCGAGCGTCTGATGGCTCTCTGCTTGAGATCGGTTGGGTGGGGGGGGTTCTACCGCCACTCTGCCTGTGATCAGTAGGGGTGGGGGGGGGGGGGGGTTCCACTGCCAGTCTGCCTGTGATCAGTTAGGGGGAAGGGGGGTCCGCTGCCTCTCTGCCTGTGATCAGTGGAGAGGAGGGGGATCCACTTCCACTCTGCCTGTGGTCAGAGGCGGGGAAGTGGGGGAGGGGCCCGCGATCGATCTGGATGGCGGGGGTGTGGGGGGGATAAGGGGGTCAGTAATGTTGTGGGGGTGGGGCAATGTCAGTGGGGGCCAGGGGGAGGCATTATCCGGCCTGGGAGGGATGTGGCAGGAGAGCAGCATTCTATCATTTTTTTTCTGCGCATGCACAGTTGGAGGTGCCAATTGGAGCTTCAGGGCTTTGGCATATTAAGCCCCGCCCACAGGCTTATGCAGCGCGATTCGGACTCACTTATATTTTTTCAGGCAGAGTGCGTATGGGGGCGCCAGAGAATGGGTCTAAAAGTCAGATCTGAAACACTCCCAGTTTCAAGTCCGCCCAGCACTTAGGGCCCGATTTTACCATCATGTTGTGCCTGTTTTCGGGCATAAAAACTTGGTAAAGTCGGGCATGAGGTAAATAGCGCAATCTGCGCCCATCTCCATGCTGGTTCCCCCTTTACCAAGGCCCGAAAATGGATGCGATCAGGACCGCGCCCAAAATGGGCACGGCGGCCATTTAAATGCATTTGCATGCATTTAAATTGATTAATGGACTACATGCCCAACTTTACCAGCACTTCCCCCTCTGCCACCGCATTCGCCAATCTGAAATTGTCATGAAACAGACATGCTCCATATAAGTCCGATTCAGGTCCTCCATCAGTGAGGTGGTAAGTGCGTAGCATCCGATGGCTCTCTGCTGCTCATGGGTGTCCTTTCGTTGCTGCCATTTTCTTTCTCGGTTCAGTGGTGGCTCTGCGAGTGTGTGGGGGAGTGGGGGGCTGTTGCTCAGCAGGGTCTCCGATGTCCAACTTGCAGCATGGACTGCAGGTCTTGTGGTGCTGCTGGGTCCTAGTGCACTCAGCACTCTTCCAGCTGAAGAATGTGCACAAAGCCCTTGAAAATTGCACTGCTGCAGCCTCTCAACTTTTCAAGGAGCTGTGATTTTGGGGAGCATGTGGCTGGGAGAATTGTGGGGGGGGGGGCAGTGATTTTGGGGAGCATGTGGCTGGGGGAACTGGGGGGTATGGACAGTGACTATTGATGGGCTAGGGCCAAGCAGCATTCATAGAATAGAATTATCATAGAATCCCTACAGTGCAGAAGGAGGCCATTCGGCCCATCGAGTCTGCACCGACCACAATCCCACGCAGGCCCTACCCCCACATATTTTACCCGCTAATCCCTCTAACCTACGCATCTCAGGACTCTAAGGGGCAATTTTTAACCTGGCCAATCAACCTAACCCGCACATCTTTGGACTGTGGGAGGAAACCGGAGCACCCGGAGGAAACCCACGCAGACACGAGGAGAATGTGCAAACTCCACACAGACAGTGACCCGAGCCGGGAATCGAACCCGGGACCCTGGAGCTGTGAAGCTGCAGTGCTAACCACTGTGCTACCGTGCCGCCCATAACCACTGTGCTACCGTGCCGCCCATAACCACTGTGCTACCGTGCCGCCCATTCCTTAACTCTATATTTGTTCCTCTCCATCTCCAACACTCCCCCTCCCTTCAGAGCGACGAGATGGCTTTTGCGATGCAACCAATCAATTTTGCTGTTCTTTTGGTTGCTGCTGGAGCTGAGGAGGAGGAGCTGGAGGAAGAATCGTGGGCACAGGAGGCCCGGGCATTACCACTTGCAGGAGTAGAGGGAGACAACCACCAGAGGCAGGAGGTGGCCACCGTTCTACCAGAGGGGGGGAGGGGGGGGGGCGCAGGAGCAGGAGAGAGCAGAGACCTCGGCAGTTCCGTGCACGAGTGTCATTTGAACATATGTCGGACACCATGTGCCTCCAATGTCTCCGTCTCTGAAAGGAGACAGTGCAACACTTGTGCTACCTGTTGCAGGACCTGGCACCCAGAGAAAGGGGGGGCACCCACTCTTGGTGATTGTCAAATTGACAGCCACTCTGAACCTTTATGCAACTGGGTCCTTCCAGACCCCGAGCAGATGTCTGTGACATCTCCCACTCAGCTGTCCACTCCTGTGTCAAGCAGGTCACTGAAGCCCTGTAAACCCGGGCTGGGCTGATCATCAAATTTAACCTGGACCAGGCCCATCTAGAAGCCCAGGCTGCAGAGTTCGCAGCCATTGCGGGGATGCCTAACGTATAGGGGCCATTGACTGCACCCATGTCGCCCTCAAGGCTCCCCTACAGAATTCACGAAGATTCATCAACAGAATGGGGTTCCACTCCCTGAATGTTCAACTAGTGTGTGACCATAATATGAACATTATGCACATCTGCGCAAGACATCCAGGCAGTGTGCATGACAGCTTCATTGTCCGGAGCTCTGACATCCCAGAGGCAATCGAGGAGGAGCCCATGCTGCGGGGGTGGCTCATGGGTGATATGGGTTACCCGCTTTGGACATGTCTGACGATGCCTGTGTGGAGGCCTGTGTCTGAGGCAGAGACCTGCTATAATGAGGACCATGTAGCCACCCGCGCGATCGTGGAGCGGTGCATTGGGCTCCTCAAGATGAGATTCCGGTGCCTGGACCGCTCTGGCAGGGCCCTCCAATACAACCCAGTGATCTCTTCCCACATTGTGGTCGTGTGTTGTGCCTTGCACAACCCGGCTCTGCAGACAGGTGACCTGTTGGAGGAGGAGGAGGATGTGGAGGCTGACCAGCCGGGCGTCGCTGGGGAGGGTGGCCAGCAGGAGGAGGAGGAAGAGGAGGAGGAGGAAGAAGGGGAAGAGCACACCGAGGAACACCACCCAGGCGCTGGAGGGCTGGCAGCTCAAATGAGGCAGGCGAGGGAGGCGAGTGAGGCCCTGATCACCAGGCGGCTCAGTCGCTAGGGGCTTGTGTCTGTGGGTTCCATCCTCCACCCAAATTCCTTCTATCTCCTGAAACATTGTCGCACCGGAGTGGTGTGGACCTGGGTATGCTGTGTTAGTGAGTTTTTTGGCAGGCAGGAGGGTGATGATGACTCGCTAAGCGCCATTATGATGACGTCCTGTTGCAAACTAGTCTGACTCCTACCTGAGCTCCGCATGCACGTTGGCACCTGGGCCTGCATCTGTGTGATGGGTAAGGGATCTGAAACCACCATACAGGGCCCTGTGGTGGGTGAGGTGGGGGACGGGAGAGAGTCCCTCGTGGGTTCTGGGGAACCAATGGCTTCCTTTTCTCAGTGACACAACATTGAGGGGCCTCCCCAACTGACAGCAACATGAAGCATCCCCCCGGCGATCATCAATGGAAGAGAATTCCTATTCGAGACAAATCTGAGACAAATTACTCACAGGTGGGTGATGAGAAAACCTTTAATTGCAATAAAGGTGTTTAAATAATAAGTTCTAACATAAAAATTTGTGAACAGAAAACGTTAAGGTGCTTACATTTCTTTCTAACGAGTGCAGCCCTTCACCCATCTCAGTGCAACTACAGCTTCCAAATCTTATGTGGCCTATCACTACATCTCAGTGACTCCCCAGAATGTACATCAGAGGTGGAAGGGGCCAGCTGCCTACCTTGCCCCATGGCCTGTGATGCGCGTGGGGGGACACCTCCGGAGGCCTTGGACCTTGAGGGCTCTGGCCTGCTTCCAGATGTCTGGAATGTTTCCATGACACTCTCTTCATCCTGCTGCCCCTGAGATGCCCTGGTGTCAGGAAGGGGGGAGTCAGAAGGTGTAACCACAGCCACAGTCTCCTGGCTGGAAGGCCCCGGCATGGGCTCGAGCCCTTCCTCCTCCCTTGGGGTTCCTGTGGGCCCCTGGGTCACTCCATGGGACGGCGGTGCTTCTGCAGTGAGCTCCAGAAGCTCCGGTGTCACCTGACCCTGCCTGTCCTGGAGGACCAATTGCATCCTACCCATGGTGGTCGAGCCCTCTGTGATGGCCATCTGAGTCGGGGGCCACCTGTCAATGGCCGCAGCAAATGCCCTCTGAGACTGGGCCACACTCTGCAAGCCCTCAGCCATGACCCTCTGTGACTGGGCCATGTTCTCAAGGGCTGCTGCTGTAGCCTGCTGTGTCTCAGCACTGTCCCGCTGAGCTCCTGCAAGCTCTCGAGCTTCTCAGCCATGGGCCGCAAAATCTCGAGAAGCCTGTTCAATCCCTCAGTTGTGGCCTACTGTGACTCAGCCATGGCCCTCTGTGACTCAGCCGCAGCCTTCTGGGACTCTGCTGTGGCCTGCTGTGGCTCGGCCATTGCTTGGAGCCTGCCACTCATGATGAGGATCACCTGCCCCAGACTTTCTACTGCAGATGCCACCCTTGAGGTGTTGGCCTGGGAAGCATGCAAGACAGGCAATTGCTGGTCCATCTGAAAGCTTTGGGACTCCTCCCAACAGCCTCACAGTCGGTCCAGTGTGGCTGTCAGCCCCTCCTGCATTCCCTGGCTCTGTTGCTGCATCTCCAGCTGAGGGAGAAGTGATCTCAAAGGCTCAGCATGTAGTCTGGAGCCAGCTGAGTCATCGCCTCAGATTGGCCCCCGTGTGCCAGAGGCCTCGGACATTTCCTCCTCCACCCAATGTACATTATCAGATGTGTCATGCTCACCAGAGAGTGACCCAGAAGCCTCAACACTAACTGGATCCACTGCCGTGTCAGTATCTGGGATAGCGAGTTGTGAGGTCCCTTCACCTATATCCTCTGAGGACTCGTCCAAGCTATCTGGACCAGGGTGGGCGGGAGCTGGAGTAGGGGCCTATAGACCAGAAGGCCCCGAGGCGTCCGGTTCTGTCCCTGCAATACAGGACACAAGGTTAAGTACAAGGGAGGAAGAGGAATCCGGGATGCAAAACACGTGATTCACATTTCTCCATTGAACATAGAACAAAGCACCAAGAAAATTACATCACAGGACTAGGCCCTTCGGCCCTCCAAGCCTGTAGCGACCAGGCTGCCCATCTGATTTGTAACCCCCTACCCTTCCAGGCACCATATGCCTCTATTTCCATCCCATTCACGTAGCTGTAAAGATGCCCCTTAAAGGTCACTATCATATCTGCCTCCACAACCTCCCCCAGCAGCGAGTTCCAGGCACCCACTATCCTCCCCCTGGCTCCTCCTGGCCCCCACAGGGGGAGGCATTATCCGGCCCGGGAGGGATGTGGCAGGGGAGTAACATTCTATCATTTTTTTTCTGCGCATGCTCCGTTGGAGGCGCCGATCGGAGCTGCAGGGTTTCGGACACATTAAGCCCCGCCCACAGGCTTCTGCAGCACGATTCGGAATTGCTGATTTTTTTCAGGCAGAGTGCGTATGGGGGCGCCTCAGAACGGGTCTAAAAGTCGGATCTGAAACACTCCTAGTTTCAAGTCCCCCAGAACTTAGAATCAAAATGGTAAAATAGGGCCCTTGGCATCAGCAGCATTTAAATGAGGCTGAAAATTAAATCTGATGTAAATGGACTTTTTGTGATAATGGTGGTTGGATCTGAAATCCTTTAGCTGTAATCGGTAAACCACAATGATAAAGTGATACCATACATCCAATCCCTGACATGGTAACATCAGCTAATTTCTCTTGAGGAATTGTGGAGAGTGACCATTTGAAATTGACTTTGCATCCTTACCCCTGCCTAATATTGGAGGTTATCCAATAATGTTTGTGAGCTCAAATGCGAGGTTTTAATTTAAGAAATTATATCAACAGATTCAATAAAATCGCAACAAATGGCTTGCATTCATGTAAGTCAGAAGGCGAAATTGATAATTAAAGTGACTCTAGCTCAAAATCTTTTGTTGTCGATGAAGGAATAGAAGCCTTGTGCCTTTTCAAGCTGCACAGAAGATGCAGTAATGTGTGTTAATATAGTTTAAGTCATCACGTGGCATGAAAAAAAGCATTTTTGGCAAATCTTTTCATGAAACCTAACTTACTTTATTACAACATTATTTACTGTTCTTTTACAAATGAAGAACCCAAAGATTATTGCATTGTTCATATACGTGCCATAGTGACTAGCAACCACTCCCAAAGGCTGTCTGTCACTCCTTCAACTCCATCAATTAAGTCAGCAGAAAAGGCTATTCTTGCCTCATTGATTTCTTCACAAATGAAGGTATTAAAAAAGAGCTGTGCAGTGAGCTTCTCATTCAAAGTGTACCTACTATTATGATATGTGACACTCATTTTGATGGCTCAGATGCCTATCTGCTTTTTAAAACACTTGGGTCAGGATTCATCGGGCCCGCTAGCCCCTGGTAGGAATCCCGACAGCCGTTGAATCAGGCATCAGGCCTAAAGCGAGATTCCCGCCAGGAGGCAAACCCATCGCAATGCTCCCAGCCCATCCCACTGGCCCTGATCAGGTTCATGCCCAAAGCAAGTGGGGATTATGCAAAACTGCTAATGAACGTGCAATTAGCAAACTGAAAGCCTGATTCAATACCATCCCATGATGTACCCCCCACCCCGCCCCCCCTCCCCCCACCACTCCCCACCGCAGCAGGAAGTCCACCGGGCGGGCTTTGGTGCAGGTCCTGACAAAAATATCCAACCTAAACACAATCTAAACATTCAGTCTTTGATTGACATGTTGGACATTTTGCGAGATTTTACTCCCTCTTTTCTAACCACAATGTTTACAAAGCACTCGAGTTGTATTTAGCCCTGAAGAGAAACAAAAACAAGGCTCTTGTTAGTGGGTAAGTAAGTGTGAATAAAACCACTTCAAAGACACCAGATGCTAACCTTTCAACATTAAATATGTACTCCACAGTAAAACTGACCATCAAAGCACTTCAAAGAGATTTCACAGCAGCTGTGGGTTAGGAAGAAATCAAGGGTCGCACAGGAAATCCCAACAGGTCATTTCTATAAGAGCACTTTAAAGAGGGCTTTTAACACCGGAACCAATCCCTATTGTGGAGTGGAGTACCGCGGTGATTTTGAAGACTTCAGGTGTTCAAGGGCATGGATGCAAAGTGACCAGAGCACTTCAAAGAGTTTAGAGGACAGAGGCAATAATAAATATCTTTCCCCAGAATGGTGTCTGAATTCACCATCCTGAAACTGAACAACACTTTTCCCAGGGCAACAAAGATAAGTGGAGCCATTTGACCCCCATCCCAGGGGAGAGTCCCGAAGTCAAGCCATTGCCCCCAACCTGAGCACACCCAACCTTCAGGACCCTCAGGGAACTCTCCCTCTGTAGCCTGGCAGTGGCAGAGGGGCACATGGGCACAATACTTACTTCCTTGCCCCCCGCCTTGGAGTACAAGGCGCCAGGGCAGGGTATCCAGGGGAGGTGGGAGTTGGGGGGGTGGGGAGGGTGCTGAGGTGTGACCCATTCTTTCAGTGATGAGGTGGGAGAATGTTCCTCTCTGCTGGGGGGTTGGGGCTGCTTCTCTTGTCAGTGGGATCACCATGTTTGTTGTTGCGGGGGAGAGGGGCCTGTCTGGAAGCACGGAGATCAGACACTCTTTAAAAAGGCTGCCCCGATCTCTGTAAAGCTGGGCTGGCCTGCAGGATTCCCAGGATCCATAAATTTAAAAACTAAAGGTGGGACAGGAGCTGTTAATGCCAGCGGGAAACACTCTGGTTTTCCTGCTGGTGGGAGCACTGAGAGAGCAAACAAGTGAATTGCAGCCAGATACCTTAATCTTGCTTATAATTTCCGAGCCTCCCACATTACCACTAAGTATTAATATGAGAACAGTATCTGTCACTAAAGTTATTGGTGGTTCCCATGCAAAATAATCACATTCAATGAGCAACGACATGGAATGTCTGTGATGCTATTGGAGGGGTTGGCAAAGCACCAAAAATAGTGTGGCCTGGCACCTCACTTCTTACCAGAATTACCAGAATGGTAGGGAGTGGGATAGCTTGATCTTGGTTTCGGACTAAGCTCGGCACAACATCGAGGGCCGAAGGGCCTATACTGTGCTGTACTGTCCTATGTTCTAATTGTTCAGGATAGCTCATGCCATCAGCTGAACAAGTGAAGGTTTCAACTAAACTCAAAATAGTTAAGATTCTTCAGCATTGCTAGTTTCAAATATTTTTTCATACACTCACACAAATATTTGTGTTTGTGGAACCACTTTGTTTGTGGGGTCCTTGTGAAAGGCCTTTGTTCTTTGCTGCCTTGACTATAAATACATTGGGGAGAGATGCATTCTTAAAACTCAAGGCAATTTGTTTGATTTTGGTCTCTGAGTTTCACCTGGACTGGAGGAGATTTAAGGGACGTGTTTCCATTGACTTGCAATCCATTCCCAGGAGTTGTTGGCCCGTTGTACCCTTTTAAAGAATTATCCAACTCGTCCTCCTCCCTGCCCAGAACCATTCAAATTTTTCTTTTTAAGATATCCATCCAATTTCCTTTTGAAAGTTACTGTTGAATTCCATCACCCTTTCAAGATCATAACAAGTGACAGCCTAAAAGTATTTCTCCTCATCTACTTTCTGGTTCTCCTGGTTAGCAACCCTCCGGACAGTGGCAGCTGTTTCATTCTCTGGACCCCAGCAGGGTCCCTTGTAATTTTTCATACCTTTATTAAATCACTCCTTACCCTTCTCCACTCTAAAAAGATCAGTCTCAGTTTCTCTAATTTGAGCAGGTTGGTGTATTTTTGACTGTAATCTCTTCAGCTGTAGTACAGAAGGGAGAGGTGAAACTTATGGAGCATGTGTGCTGTGGAGTATGTTGAGTGCGTGGTCATCAGTCGCGTGTCTTACAGTTTGTTGATGAATCATAGACTCCCAGAGTACAGAAGGAGGTCATTCAGCCCTTCGAGTCTCAGAGAGTTGGTGCTACCAAGGCCATATTCCCGTGACCCAATGTATTTACCCTGCTAATCCCCCTAACCTACACATCTTGGGACACTAAGGGGCAATTTAGCATGGCCAATCCACCTAATCTGCACATCTTTAGACTGTGGGAGGAAACCGGAGCACCCGGAGGAAACCCACACAGGGAGATCATGCTAACTTCACACAGACAGTCACCCAAGGCTGGATTCAGTCCCTGGCGCTGTGCCACTGAGCTGCTGAAGTATGTTCATAAGTATTTTTGTTTTGAAGGCACAACTAGAACAAACAGAAAAGCATGTCATGTGGTCCCAACTAGAGGATTCAGATAGGTGACTTCTGAGACAGAACAGTGCCCTGAAAAGTGCACAGGTGGAAACATTGGCTTTACATTAACACAGCAATGAACTAACTGTGAAAATCCCCTCGTTGCCACAATCTGGTCCGGTTAAAGCGAGCGTAAACACTAAAAAGAAAACCTAAAAATGAAATGCATTTTGAACATCTACTGTTAAAGATCCAGCTGAATTTTTTTAAAAATCATCTTCTGCACTGAAGGGAAGCAGAAACTGTTCCAGGAATGTCATAGAGTTGTTACTTACCACTCCTTCACGCAGCATATAAAATCATAAGTACTAAGTAGAATAATATGGCAATTAAAAGTACGATTTTGGCCTAAAAACTGAATCCATTTAATACTTACCACTTTTTCTTTTAAACAATACTACCATTGGTGCATTGTCCCAATAGCCTAGTGGACAGACACACTATTTAGTTTAACACTAAGGGCTTAGGGCCTAGCATGATCACTTTGGTGTGATGCTGGAAGGCTGCTGACACCGGTGGAATGTATTGCAGCCTATCAGCTAGAGCTGGGAAAAACAGGACGAAAACTAAAACAAAAAAATGAAAACTTGTTGGGATTTGTTGTAAAAGTTCAGATGCCAATGTAATACATGCCTATTTTGCTGTTGCAGCTGTGACTCTGGATACATTGGACAGCGCTGTGAAAACAGAGACTTCAGTATTCTATATGTTGTTCCAAGTGGGCAAAAACTTCACTATGTCTTAATTGCAGCAATAATTGGAGCTGTGCAGATTGCCATAATAGTTGCTGTGGTGATGTGTATAACAAGGTAAGTAGATTACATTAATAATTCAGCAAAATAAATGTACAGGAGCTATTCTTGGAGCTAGACATACATGGTTTTCAAGATTAGTCTTTGTTTTTTCATTCATCCCTACTGTTGCATTATTTGTATTCCAGTACCTGGAATGTGGAGAGAGCCATATTCTTCTCTCCTGCCCAAACAGATGTGAAGTCAAGGGAGCAGGCAAGCTGCCTGACTGAAAGGGGACTCGGAAGACCCGAGTCATCTTGCACATGGTGCTCCTGTGCCTATTTGTACTCTAAAAATGCAGCCAGTGTCCTACAACTGCACAGGACCCCAATTTGCATATTTAACCAGCCACCCACCTCAAACAGGTGGACGTGCTCTTCACCCATTTATTGGTCCATCGGAAAGTTGCATGGGGCAAACCTTGGGCATTCAAGAGGCACCTGCGTTGGCCATACCCCACCTCGATTTACAGCTGCCAAGTATCTGTTTTCAGGTGAAGTATGGGAGGGCAGAAGATGAAAATCATATCCAGGAGTTCTTTTGTCATTTGTGTCGTGCTTATATCCAAAGATGTGCGGGTTAGGTTGATTGGCCATGCTAAATTGCCCCTTAGTGTCAGGGAGATTAGCAGGGTAAATATGTGGGGTTGTGGGGATAGAGTCTGGGTGGGATTGTTGTTGGTGCACACTCGATGGACCGAATGGCCTTTCTGCACTATAAGGGTTCCATGATTCTATGATTTTATGATTTATTCCTCTGCCTAGGTTATTGCTGTAGCATTCTTGCAAGACCCGTAAGTTTCCATTATGCATTGACAACCCCCACCCTCTCAATTATTGTGATTGTTTCATTGTGTGTTCCACAGGTGGACAGGTATGTAAATATTTCTGTCACTACTGTATCAGACCAGCTTCTAATCTAGGCTGTGCATGAAAGCAGTCAATTCAGTTCACCCACATCGGGCCCAGATTTCTCCTCCCGAATTCAGTACCGCTAGTCAGGAAATCTTCTGCCCACCTCAGGAGAAATTTCCCTGCATGGCGTGATCTTCACTCTGGGACTCGGGTGCGAGATGGAGACAAGCCCACTAACCCAGACACCAATTGGAGACGACCAAGAGGCTGCCATGTGTCTAGGCAAGCTGTTTAAAAAGCCCACCTTGGGTCCTTGGGAATTCATCCCAGTTGTTTTGTTAAATAGCCCTCAACCATCAGCTCTCCATGCTGTTTCTGTGTCAACTCATGCCCTGTTTGTAACTCTCATACTGTGGGTTAAGGCCCTCGCTACGCTGAAAATGGGATCTGTTTGAACTCTGCACTGAGTTCAAATGGCCCTGCTGAATTTGGGTTTCTCAACTCTGTAAATCATGCCCCCACCTCCTTTCCCCTCCCAGTGTCAATGCGATCTGTAGGAAGTGAAGACGGGCCTACAAGATTCCGCTCTCACCTGCCATTTTTTAAAGGTCTGTAACGTTCCATGACTCCAGGAAAATCTTGGTCTTTGCAAAGAAACAATTGTTCTTTACAGGCTGAGATTGTGAACCTTACACCTTTGCAAAAATACAACATTTCAATGCACCAATTTAACTATAGACATTAAGGTTTTAAAGAGAATCTAGACCTTCCAGGATCAAGAAGGAAAACCACTCAAAGCTTCTTTGTTTTGTGTCATATTTAATTGGAGAACTTATCTGTGCATGATGAATGAGTTCAGCAGGAGAATGTTTTGCTCTTGCAGTGAATAGTGGTGTGCCTCAGGGATCAGTGTTGGGACCGCAATTGTTCGGGCGGCACGGTAGCACAGTGGTTAGCACTGCTGCTTCACAGCTCCAGGGACCTGGGTTCGATTCCCGGCTTGGGTCACTGTCTGTGTGGAGTTTGCACATTCTCCTCGTGTCTGCATGGGTTTCCTCCGGGTGCTCCGGTTTCCTCCCACAGTCCAAAGATGTGCAGGTTAGGTTGATTGGCCATGCTAAAATTGCCCCTTAGTGTCCTGAGATGTGTAGGTTAGAGGGATTAGTGGGTAAAATATGTAGGGATATGGGGGTAGGGCCTGGGTGGGATTGTGGTCGGTGCAGACTCGATGGGCCGAATGGCCTCTTTCTGTACTGTAGGGCTTCTATGATTTTTATGCACATGTTAGATCTGGATTTGAACACAGCCATTACTGGGTTTTTCAAAGGTCCCCACAATTTTCTGGCTGTAAAGGCCCTACATGAAATTCGTTTGGATAGTATCAATCAAGATTCTCATGACCACAGGCCATAAACTAGCCCTCATTTAGCAGCAAATTGATTTTCTCAGAGGGACCACCAATGTGAATGGTGTGAGAATTGGGAATGTCGCATTGGTGCCGACATGTTGCCCATTGTTGGCAGAGAACAGAAAGAGACCCTTATCCCATGACTCACTGCGCTGCACCTGAATGTGGAATCTTTGATGGTGGCGTGGGCAAACACAAAATTCTTTCAGTGAAAGCAGACAAAGAGCGAACTAACATTTATGAAGCTCTGACTATTCTCATCATTTGGTTCACAGGAAATGTCCAAAAAATAACCGAGGTCGTCGACAGAAACAGAACCTAGGACATTTTAACGCAGACTGCACCACTTCATCAAGGATGGTTTAGTTTCATTCCTTTTGTACTTTTTTTTCTTCATTCGCCATCTCACCAATTGCTGAATTACAACTGATTGTTTTTTTTTCCCTGAGAAGAAGAGATTTTTGTTTCAGAGGCCTTGGTTTTGTGGACCTTTGCCAGCATATGAATTACTGTGTCTGGTGGTATGACCAGGATGCTCACATTTGTGGTAAATAAGTGAGACAGTCTAATTGTAACTGACAGCTAGTTTCACCATCCGCGGATAGGCGGCATTACTGATTTCTAAAAAAAAATTCAAACAGAAAAAAAAATGAGTTAAGATGACGCAGCTGGTATCAGAGTAACATACTAATGTCAGGAAGATTTTTGTACTTCACGAACAGAACTCGCTCCTTATTTATGCCACTAACATATGTTGTGTAATAACCTTGCCGCAATGTTCATAATAAATTACAAATGACACTCGAAAGGCAGAGAAATACTTGAAGAGGCTTAAACAAGGGATCAACAGAGCATACTAAAGACAAGACAATAAAAGAAAAGGGAAAAATGTTTACAACTAACTTTCCTTACGAGAAATGAAGGTTTTTTTAAATTATTAGGAAATGATGCCTTTTCAAACACTATTTGCATGATTTGTGGAACTGTGTACTGTGATTAGTTTAAAATTCAATGCTGTTTGGATTGAGTATGTGGCAGATATCTGAGCACTGCCATTCTAATAACTCTGACTCCGCAGCTATATTTGACTCCCCTCGGTGTAAATTTAGTAACACATAAATGTAACCGGTGATGCTTGTGGTGTGTGCCACACAAAAAAAATGGATTTGTCTTTGTAGAGCAAGACTTTAGGTCGGTCATTTGGTGTATTTGCTGAGATTCGAACGGTTTTAAAAGTTGAATTGATACGCTGTTGTTAGTCACCATCATGCTGTGATAAAATACACTGTAATTACTAAAACATGTGTTGTGCTTGAGATCACTTTTGAGAAAAACGGTACCAAAATCGCAACAGTGTCACCTACTGGGCCTGTGTGTTATGGATTGTGGTTTAACAAGGTTTCATGGTTCTGTCACTGCTTTGACAAGGGTGTGTGAGCTGGCTTTATCACAGATACCACCTTATTCCAAGAACTCAATATAATTTTGACCTCAGCAAAATTAAGTGGCACTGTCTCGTCTCATAATTCACTTCTCAGCTAATCTGCCAAAATTCTGTTAGGACTGTGGGCGGGGTTTTACGACCTCGCTCATCCCAAAACCGTAAATACTGCCCGAGGTCCACGGGCCTTCCCATCGCCTGCTCCGATTCCCGTGGTGGGTGGGAGGGTATAATTCCAGCCTACATCACAGAATCTTTTCATTTTGACTTCTTGGCAGGCACCAATTTTCAAATATTTAAAATTCAGTTCCTTGAGATTGTGTTAATTTGTTCTTAAACATAGAAATTAATCCCTGGCCTGTAGTATTGCAATCAATATATTTTCCCATTTTTGAACGAAAGCAAGTACTAATTCATTGCGAAAATACATTTTATCACACTCCACTGTAAAAGCTCTCTTTAAAACTCAGATCATGAGACACTTAGTGGTTTCTTCAGGTATTTATTAATAAAATAAAACCAATATTAGAGATATGTCACCAGGATTTAGCAGTGAGATACTAACAATTAAATACAGATGCTGAAATTCAGATCAATGAGATCGCTCTGGCTTATTCTTAAACATACAGAATAACTTCATCCCTACCCTATTGGGTCCTTGATCTGTGGAATTCTCCTCCCCATAAAGCATTAGAGACTGGGTCATTGAATTTATTCAAGACTGGGTTAGATAGATGTTAGATAGATATTTCAAAGGCAAAGAAGTCAAGTGTTATGGGGGAGGTGGGGGGTGGTGTGCAAACAGAAAAGTGGAGCTGAGACCACAAGCAAATCAGCCATGATCTTGTCAAATAGTGGAACAGGTTTAAAGGGCCGAATGGCCTACCTCTGGTCCTCAGTCCCATGTTCCTAAGTCCTATATTTTATTTTAAGTTGGCAGATAAACTATGCCTTTCATTTTAAATGACTGTCTTTTCATGTTGTCTAACTGACAAGTACTTTAAAAACACCTTATATTACTGTCGCTTGAGAGAGGCGGGGGGGGGGGGGGGGGGGGGGGGCACTCTCACCCCCAATCAGCAAGTAGAATCAAATTCCACTCCACAGACATATAATTTGGACTGGCATTTCAGCAAAGCACTGAAGGAGTGCTGCACTAGCTGAGGTGCCAATTTCTGTACAAGCCCTTAAAATGTCACCCAAGCCCCTGCCCGCTCAGTTGGCTGAGTAAGATGCCATGGTACTACTTGAGGACGAGCAGGGGAATTCTCCCCTGTGTCAAGGTCTGGCCGTTGTTTATACCTCAGCCAATGTTGTTTAAACAGATTATCTGGTCATTCATTTCATTGCTAATTGTGGAACCTTGCTGCGTGTAAATTATTTGCTGCGGTTCTGATAATACATCAATGATCAGATTTCAGAAGCACATCAGTGGCTGTAAAATGGCCTGGGATGTCCTGAGGACATGAAAGCTGCGATAAAAATGCAGTGTGTCTTTCTTTTCCATATCTTTCTGTTTATTCTTTTCTAACGTTTTAAAATTACAATTAAAATTTTGGCTGTAATCTTTTATTTCAAAGTGTAAAATGATCAGAAATACACCTTCAATGGTTGTTTTTCTGTGTAATTTTCAGAACACCGTCTTCTATTTGCTAAGAGCTGTTCCAGATCGCACTGCTGGTGACAATCACACTGATTTTTATGCCAGAAATATCACCTTGCTATTTTTCTAGAAAATCCCACCCCCTGTATTTATAGTGAGCAGTCTCACTACACCAGGGTTAAAGTCCAACAGGTTTATTTGGAATCATGAGCTTTCGGAGCGCTGCTCCTTCATCAGGTGACTGGCATCACCTGATGAAGGGGCAGCGCTCTGAAAGCTCATGATTCCAAATAAACCTGTTGGACTTTAACCTGGTGTTGTGAGACTTCTTACTGTGCCCACCCCAGCCCAATACCAGCATCTCCACATCCTGTATTTATAGTACAAAACTGTCTAAATATTGTACGTTATTCCATATATATTTACTTTTTTCATTGAAGACAATCCTACAATGAACAGATACATGGAATAACACAATATTTAGACACTGGTTTGAACTATAAATACAGGGGGTGGGATTTTCTGGAAAAATAGCGAAGTGTTATTTCTGGTGTGCGAATCGGTGCGATTCCCGCTGACAGCGCGACCTGGAACGGTTCTTAAACAGCTCCACAGCACTCACTCTCATTCGAGCCAGGAGGCCGGCAGCCAGAAAACCAGCTCCCAGATTCTCGGTGGGGGCCCTCACTAGATGACTGGATGTGGGGGTGGACGAGAGACAGGCAATCTATCCTCGGGATGGAAGGAGGCGCCACAGCAATGTGATGAATTGTGCCTGGGAGGCGGCGGTGGTCAGTGCCAGTAGCATGATAAAGGTGACAGGGTTTCAATGTCGGAAAAAGATGAATGACTCCCTATGAATGCAAGGGTAGGTGCCCCCGTCTCCACTTGGCATTTGACCACATGCTACTGCCACCCTGCTGGTTCCCAGCACCTGATCTCCCTGCATCATTCTCAACGCCCCCTTTTCGTTTGGGTGCTGGTTTGCCCAAGTTGAGGATCCTGATACCCTTTAAGGAAAGGGCCACAGATCTCACGGGGGAGGACCAAGAGTGGATCTACATCAAGAGTGAGGTTGGCCTGCGACAGAGATGTGAGAAGCCACTGTAGCTTCATCCAGATGACCGATATCAAGTGAGTTATGTATTGTCCAAACCCTTGACCAGGCCTTTTACTCAAACCATGCCTCTTACCTTGCAGGAACATCAACCGATGAGCCTCGGACATCAACATGCAGCGCGCCCCTCTCAGCAACTCAGGGGAGATCTCCAAGGAGGACAGCAAAGATGAGTCTCAGCTATCACCCACATCATCCACAATCACAGAGACAATCTCCTCGGTGGGCGAGCTTAGCAGTCAAGCTTCTGGGTCACTTTCTGGTGAGCACCACACTGCTTCCAATCCACTTCAGGTGGAGACAGGAATGTCCCAGGGATTGGGCCGTCAGAGGTCTACTGGATCCCAGGACCCAGCTGAGCCCGTGCCAGTTGCCGTGTCTCTGGACAAGTTTGTCCCTCAGCTGCTAGAGATGCAGAGGCAGAGCTGGGAATACCAAGAGGGGTTGTCAGTGACATTGCTGTGACTGCAAGGCCGAATGGAGACGTCCTAAAGGCTTCAGTCACAGGGGATGTTGCTGGCATTGCGTGGCACCCAGGCCAACACTGCAAGGATGGCAACCACAGTGGAAAGCCTGGGACATGATGTCAGAGCCATGACTGGTGAACTCCAAGGCGTGTCTCAGTCACTGGGGACCATTGCTGAGGCCTCTCACACCATGGTGCATACAAAGTTGGGCCTCCAGGACTGGCAAGGCCAGATAACACTGAGGTTTCTGGAGTTCACTCCAGGTGCCCCTCCATGCTATGGAGTAACCCAGGGGCCCACAAGCACTGAGAGAGAGAAGGAAGTGCTGGAGCCAATCCTAGAGCCCAGAAAACTCTGAGTGACCAGCCATTCTGACTCCGCTCTTCCTGATACCAGTGTGTCTCAGGGGCTGCGGGCAAAACAGGGTGACTTGGCAACATCAGTGCCACCAAACAGTTGGCCAGGTCCCTCCAGGTCCAGGCCCTCCAGAGGATGCCCACCAATGGCATCTCAGGCAGCAGGACATGGAAGGCAGCAGACTACTTCCACTTTCGATGTGCATCCTGGGAATACTAGATGTAGTGGGAGGGCTCGAAAGATTAAGGAGTTTTAGGAGCACAGGGGGGCATGAGTGAAGTTAGGCACCAGTAGTCAGGGTTCAGGATCAATGTCACAATGGTGCAAGTCACCTTATTAAACCCTCTTGTTGTTCATGACCTTAAGGCCTCACTCTGACCCTTCTCCCACTGGGATAGGTCCTCACCCCATCTGGACACAGCTTTCCCCACAGGCCTTCAGTGTAAGGTGAACAGTCAGGCCTACTCAGCAGACAGTAACATGCATTCGGGAATGACTCTGTGAACCCTAGACCTGAGCCCCTTTCCTCTCTCTAGACCCTTGGGACAAAGCAATGTGGTCCTGAGCCTCCATCACACATGATCTGGGGAGTTAGCGTGCTGCCAGCAGACTGACAGGAGTCAGACATAAGCAAAATCTGAGGAGCATCACAGAGCTTTCCTCGCTGCGAATCATTACCACCCTCCTTCGTTGACATGCATAGCATACACAAGGAGAACACAGGCCCAGCACCCTGCTGAGACCTTTCTGTGGTGGGCACCTTCCCATGGTCACAGAAGGGGTCACGAAGGGCTTGGGGTTGGGTGGGGAGGGTTGAGGGGTCTTTTTGGATTTGCCGGACAACATGATGGTCCTTCTAGTGTGTGAACCAGGAAGCAACGAGGGCATCCTTGGTCCTCCTGGCCCTGCAAACCCTCGCACCTGCCTGGTGTCCATCCTCCGGATCCTCTTCAGGCTCTCCCTCCACTCCCTCCTGGACATCATCCTCATCAGGGGAAATGTTTCACTCCTCTTGGCCCCCATCGAGGACATCGCCGCGCTGCTGCGCTAAGTTATGGAGGGTACAGTAGACAAAAGTGATGTGGGAGACCCTTTGGGGATTATATTGTAAGGCCACCACCAGACCTGTTGAGGCAACTGAGGTGCATCTTCAGCAGCCCAATGCGCAGTAGTTCAACCACAGTGCGGGTGGCACTGTGAGCCTCATTGTAATGGGCTTCTGCCTCAGTCCCAGGCCTCCGCACAGGCGTCACCAGCCAAGATCTCAGCGGGTATTCCGTATCCTCTATGAACCATCCCTGCAGCCTGAGGTGGCCCTCGAAAATCCCGAGGATTTGAGACTGTCTAAGGAGAAAATTCCCATGCACGCTCCCTGGAAGGCATGCAGACACGTGCATGATCTTCACAAGGTTATCACACATCAGCTTCACATTAAGGGAGTGGAAGCCCTTTCTGTTAATATACCAGATTCCCTGATGCCACGGGTAACATAGTGCCACATGAGTGCCATCCCTGCAGCTGTGGCAGAGCGGCAATGGAGACACGTCCCACGGCCCTCTCATCCTGAAGGGCCTGGTCCAATTCCAAATGAGTGTGGTCCTAGGCAGACACTGCATAATCTCTAAATGCCTGGCCAACCCCCACTCTTCTTACATTCTCTTTGGGGTCTCATCCAGCCAGCCCCTTAGGCTCATCACTCCCTTACCCCCACCTCATGAGCCCCACACCCCCAGGCGGCCCCATACCCACATATCACTAACAGCTGTAAACTAATCGCTCATTCTCAGTTTTTTGCCACACAGGCAGAAGAATCATTCAGTGCAGTGAGCAGCTGTTAAAACAAAAAGCCTTTGCATTCATTCAGGGCTGTGAAGGCTTTTTAAGACAGGCAGGCTGAAGCCTCCAGGACAACACACACCAGCTGCGACTCCCCCCATCCCAGAGGATGACCCCGAGCCACCACAAACCTCCCTATCACCCTTGAACCATTCCCACCCTCCACAGCAATCCAGCGGATACTGTCCCCTTGTACATCCCGGTACAAGGTGGAGAGGGCTACTCACCTCCTTCCTCTCGGGGGCCATGGTGCCTGGTTCCCATTTTTAAAAAGCAGTAGTAATTTGCGTCCACATGACTTCACACTGCTGGGTGGGGAGATTCAACTATAGCCTCACTAATGACATTGAAATGTATTCAAATTCATTCAAATCAGGTTCTCACCCTTCCTGGGCATGAACCAGATTGCGGCATCGGGAAGGACCCGCAATCAGGTTCATTGTGATTGGAAATCAGGAACATTGTGATCGGAAATCTCACTGGCGAAAATCCCGTTTTTAGTCCCTCGAGAGATTTGCGCCCATGCACCTGCAGAATTGTGCCCAGGTTTTTTTTACGTCGAATTTAAGTTCCACCCGTCCAGTCAAAATACGTACATTTCTGCAATAGATTCAGGTCACAAACGTTGGGCAGGATTTTATAGGTTCCCCGGAGGCAGGGTGAGAGGCACAGGGGCTAGGAAAATTGCAGGGAGCTGGGTCAGATTGGTCTCTGACGTGATCCCACCAAGGCAAGCAGGTTATTTAACTAATTAAAGGCCCAATTAGGGGCGAACTTATTTTGCCATCAGCATTTTGCTGATGACAGGGTGACCCGCTGCCCTTTGGTAAGGTCATCAACCAAATGGAGGTCTCCCTTACCGTAGTTTAGGGTGCAAGGCTCCATGGACAGGGAAGGCAGCGCCTATATCCCCAGTGACCTCCCTGGAGGGGTTTGCTCTCTGATCCTTGGCTCTGTGATTTTTTGTTCGCATTTACTCCTTGTAAGAACATAAGAACATAAGAAATAGGAGCAGGAGTAGGCCATCGAGCCCCTCAAGCCTGCCCCGCCATTCAATAAGATCATGGCTGATCTGAAGTGGATCAGTTCCACTTACCCGCCTGATCCCTATAACCCCTAATTCCCTTACCGATCAGGAATCCATCTATCCGTGATTTAAACATATTCAACGAGGTAGCCTCCACCACTTCAGTGGGCAGAGAATTCCAGAGATTCACCACCCTCTGAGAGAAGAAGTTCCTCCTCAACTCTGTCCTAAACTGACCCCCCTTTATTTTGAGGCTGTGCCCTCTAGTTCTAGTTTCCTTTCTAAGTGGAAAGAATCTCTCCATCTCTACCCTATCCAGCCCCTTCATTATCTTATAGGTCTCTATAAGATCCCCCCTCAGCCTTCTAAATCCCAACAAATCCTTGTCGGGTCCAGGTTTGCCTACATTCCTCAAGCGCCACCGCCTCTGCCAGCTGTGCCACTGAGGCTTCAGGACTGCCAGCCTAGTGATTGGGCTGGCCGTATGGAGAGCCCAGCCGCAGCTCTTATTTGGATGGTGGTCCCACAGATGGCTGACTAGGCTATCGCCTGCGCTAAAATTGTCATGTGGCTTGCATTGCTGGCAAGTGTGGGCCTGTGGCCAGCTTTTTACCCTGACATCGGGAGCCTGACGTCCCTCATAAAATTTGACCAAATGCTTCAAAAGATACTGGCCCGAATTGTCTGATGTCGCATGTCCCAGCGCCGCTGCCAGCAAGAACAGAAAATTTGGCGTTCAGCCAAATCTCCATTCACTGCGGCGGGACCGGAAAATCCCAGCTTCAGGTAAGGTTGGTGAATCCAGCCGACTTTGTCAGAGGGAAGCAGTGTCAATCATCTCTGAACAATTTTTATTGAAATTTTAAAATTTCTTTATTAGTCACAAGCAGGCTTACATTAACACTGCAATGAAGTTACTGTGAAAATCCCCTAGTCGCCACACTCCGGCACCTGTTCGGGTACACTGAGGGTTAATTTAGCATGGCCAATGCACCTAACCAGCACATCTTTTGGACTGTGGGAGGAAACCGGAGCACCCGGAGGAAACCCACGCAGGCACAGGAGCACATGCAAACTCCGCACAGACAGTGACCCAAGCCGGATTTGAACCCAGGTCCCTAGTGCTGTGAGGCAACAGTGCTAACCACTGTGCCACCATGCCGCCCAGTGATAATACTGCCCAGTACAAATGGTTAGTGGTCCATTAGCCACACTTAATCCTGTTTTACATAAAGCAACACGTACATTTTTATAACATCTTTGACATAGGAAGTGTCCCAAGGCTCCATGTGAGATAGGAGAGGAAAACAGTTTGAAATTGCACCACAATGCGGAAAATGATTGGCAGTTTCAATGCCTTCTCCTTCTGGATTATTCAGAGGCATCTCAATTTTAAACAAAGAATTTAATTTTCTTCTCAGCGGTTTAGAATAGCTGATCTCCCACTAATGTGTCATTTCATTGGCCTAATTAGATTTTATATATATTTTTTTTAATTAATCCTCTCTTCAGGGAATATCCCTCTTTAAGGTTTTCAACCGGTTTTGACAGCGTCAGTCACCATGGGGAAAAATATTGATTACAACAGGTCGAAACTTGCAGGAACGACAAAATGTGAAGGATTGTCCTCAACGATTCCATCTGAAATGTTTCTCAGCTGAGGCCTTCAGTCTGGGTGAGAAGCCTGTCAGGTCCCCCTGATTTTCAAAGCCCTCTCTCGCATTTACAGCCTCTCTAGTGCTGTAGCAGGAGTGCTGCTGAAAGCACCACTGCAGTTTCCTCACTTGCACTGTTTATTTCTTCATAACGGCATGAATTTTGCCAAGACTGCACCACAAATATGCAATAAGTCTTGACCCAGGAAATCAGATATGGTGGTGCAGGCTGAAAGCCCACCTCAAACCCACTCGAGAATGATTATTCCTTGTACAGAAATTGGTACCTCAAATCTTGGTATATTGGGGTCCCCGAGAATTGGGTGTGAGTACCTGCTTCAGATTCTAGGTGTTGGGAAAACTGTTCCCAATTTTTTGGGAGGCAGAAAGGGCTTGATGCAGGAAGCCCACCCGCTTCCGGTGAGATGTTAGTTAGGCTCATTAATGAGCTGTTTGAGAGCAATTATCCCTGACCCGACCAGAATGGTGGGGCTTTAACAGGACTCGCACGTGTCTCCAGCAACTGTAGAAAGCTGCACAGCAAATCCTGTCAGTTTGCCAGTGGCCCACCAGCAGGGATACAAACTTGTAAACAAGGAACAGGAATAGACCATTCAGCCCCTCCAGCCTGCTCTGCTATTTAATAAGATCACGGCTAACCTGATAGTAAGCTCAAATCTGCATCCCGCCTACCCCTGATAACCTAACGTCCCCTTGCTTATCAAGAATCTATCCTCCTCTACCTTAAAAAGATTTCCTGGCCCACCCGCGTCGTGTTTACCAATGGCGGAGGCTGCATGCCCTCGGCTGCCAGCAAGATCCCACGATGTCTTTGCCATTTTGTGACGCTTGCCCATCCTGCCACCGGGAAACACGTCATGGGGCGTTACCTTCGGCAGGACTGGAAGATCCTGCCGGCAGGAAGGGCCAGAAAATTCAGCCCAAAGACTTTGCTTTCACTACCTTCTCAAGAAGAGAGTTCCAACTCACTACTCTTGAGAGAAAAAAAACTCATCTCTATTTTAAATGGGTGGCCCTTTATTTTTAAACATTGACCCCTAGTACTAGATTCTTCCACAAGTGGAAACATCCTCTCCACATTCACCCTGTCAATACCCCTTAGGATTTTATATGTTTCAATCAAGTTACCGCTTACTTCACTAAACTCCAGTAGATACAATCCTAGCCTGCCCAACCTTTCCTCATAAGACAACCAGCAGGGATATAAGCATATGATCAAAAACATGTCTAGTGAGGTAGTTGCTGCATTGGTTTGAATTTTCCAAAACTCCCTAGATTTGGGGAAGGCTCATTAAATTGGAAGATTCCTCTATTTCAGGTATTAGTCTGGTAAACCTTCTCTGAACTGCTTCTATCTTTCCTTAAATAAGGTGACCAATACTGTACATAATACTCCAGATGTGGTCTTACTAGTGCCCTGTACAAATGAAGCATAACCTCCGTTCTTTTGTATTCAAATCCCCTCACAATAAGTAATAACATTCTGCTAACTTTCCTAATTACTTGCTGCACTTGCTTACTGGCCTTTGATGATTCATGCACTGGGACACCCAGATCCCTTTGTACCTCAGAACTCTGCAATCTCTCATCGTTAAGATAATATGTTTCTTTCTTATTCTTCCTGCCAATATGGACAATTTCACATTTTCCCACGTGGTACTCCATTTGCCAGTTCATTGCCCACTCACTTAACCTACCTATATATTTTTGTAGCCTCTTTATATCCTCTTCATAACTTATTTTCCGACCAGAAATTTTGGAAACCATCCTTCAATCTCTTCATCCAAGTCATTCTAATAATTGTAAACATTTGGTGTCCCAGCACTGATACTTGTGACACACCACTTGTTTCATCTTGTCGACCTGAAAACGACCCATTTATGCCTACTCTGCTTCCTGTTAGCCAACCAATCTTCTATCCATGCCAATATGTCACCTCTACATCATGAATTTTTATTTTCCACAATAACCTTTGATGTGGCATCTTATCAAATGCTCCTGGAAATCTAGGCTCACTACATTATCCAGTTTCCTTTTAGTCACACCACATATTACTTCCTCAAAGAACTCCGATAAGTTGGGTAAACATGATTTCCCTTTCACAAAACTGGGTTGACTCTGCCTGATTACCTTGAGCTTATCCAAGTGCCCGTCTATAACATTTTTAATAATAGATTCTAACATGTTCCCAATGACAGGTGTTAAGCCTGTAGTTTCCCACTTTTTATCTCCTCCCTTTTTGAATAATGGAGTTACATTTGCTAACTTCCAATCTAGTATGACCATCCCCAAATCTGGGGAGTTTGCAAAATTAAAACCCATGTATTAACTATCTCACTAGATTTTTTTTAGGATTCTAGGATGAAGTCCATCAGGACCCGATCTCTTGTCAACCCACAGCTCCAACACATTCTCAGTACCACTTCTCTGGTGACTAATTTATCTGAGTTATTCCCTCCCTTCCAGTTTCTGCTTTGTAGCTGTTTCTGGGATGTTATTTGTATCCTTTATGGTGAAGGCTGATGCAAAATACTTGTTCAATTCATCTGCCATCTCCTTGTTTTCCATTATAATTCTCCAGACTCACTTTCTATAGAACCATTGTTAACTTGTATCTTCTTTAAATATTTATGGAACTCTTACCATCTGTTTTTAAATTTCTGGCTATCTTTCTCTTGTACTATAATTTTCCTCTCCTTATTAATCTTCTAGTCATCCTTTGCTGTTCCTTACATTCTGTCCAATCTTCTGACCTACCACCTGTCTTTGCAAAATGATATGCCTTTCCTTTAAGTTTTATACTATCTTTAATCTTTCTAGTTAATCATGGATGGTGAGTCCATCCATAGGACTTTTTCTTTCTCATTCATGGGCACTGTATTCCCCGTTGAGGGTCCCATTGTCAAGGAAGCCACTCCTCTACCCTTACTGTTGATCCCCCTATCCCTACCATACTCATCTCAGTCTGGGGGATCAATAACCGATCCCTCCTGCAGGCCCGAGTTCAACATTGGTAGTAGTTGTTGCTCCCAGTGACACTGCCAGTGTCCGGCAGCTTGCAGGGACAGGAAGATGATGTGAGGTACAATGCTGTCCAGTTCCTGATTGCACTGGGCTCCTGTGGACAGGTGACTGGGGGGCGGGGGGGGGGGGGGGTTCCGGGTTCCCACTGGATTTCTTGTCACCTCAACTCAATTCTGCCCATGATTTTTCAGAATAAAGTTTAATTATGTTTCAAAGTACAGCTAAGTGTCAGACCTCTCCCACCACACCTTTCCCAGGATAAAACAAAAATTCTGTTTTAAATTTAATTTTAAAAATACATTATGAATTCAAAACCTTTGAAATTATTCCTTGGGTACACAATTGTGCAATTGCTTAACTTCTTAAATCATAAGTGACTGATGGCTGTATTCGCAGTAATGTATCGGACCCAGTACACTTTTGCGTGCAACTGTGCTGTCACCTTTGCATCTGTGTGAGCATTAAGCAGTTGCGTAACTGGGAAGATTACTGAGTGCACTGAAGCAGTCAGGTGTCAGATCCCTCCAGGGGAGCAGCTCACATTGGTTTGAGTTCACATAGAGTGCGGTATAAATTCAGCCTAAAATGCCTCAAAGTGACAAGCTGAAATATGTGGACATCTAGTAAGGACTGGACATGACTCAACTGCGGTGCTGTTCGTGGTCAAATAACTTGCCTCACACACAAAGGGTAGTTTCTCGCATGAGAAACTCGCATGGTTGTTGGTACCATGGTACCCTATTCTGGCATCAATCACTGTTTCAGGAGAAGAAGGGAGCATACACTTAATTGAGTCTACGTAAATTTACATAAGATTTTCAACAATTTTTCCCTGAGCTTAATTTCGCCACTCATCTGAAATAAAACAGATGTGGACTAATTATTTCAGTGTTCTTCAGGTCCGAGCAGAAACCACATTGGATAAGACCTCTTACTTCCCCCTCTCATGCCTAAAAATATAACATTGATCTACTGTTTACATTCTCGGTGGAGAAACTTTCTATAACTCACTTTCCTGCAGTGCCATATTTCCCCTACTTAATTGTAAATTCTAATTTACTCTATAAATTCATTTCTCTGAAGTAATTTTCAATTCCAATCATTTCTAAAGAACCCTGCGCCAAAACAGACACATTCTCAAGAGGATTTGGTGTAAATTTGTAGTGATTGTCAATAGATTTGAATGGTAGCTCGATGGGCCAATGGAAGAGGACACAATGGGTATTATACAAAGTGAAGCAGGCATAGATCCTAATAAATTCACTTGTTTGAATAAATCATTAGTAATTCTGTGTGTCATCATTTCCATTCGATTTTTAAAGAAAAGGT
The DNA here is from genome assembly GCF_964213995.1 of Mustelus asterias. NCBI lineage: Eukaryota > Metazoa > Chordata > Chondrichthyes > Carcharhiniformes > Triakidae > Mustelus > Mustelus asterias. The sequence goes on from NC_135802.1 coordinate 56,330,921, forward strand.
TGAAGTCGGGATTTTAAGAAGGATAAATGGCAGCAGGCAGAGAGTTACTTTAGAGTAGATCAATAAATATCATGTAACCCTCTGGTTCTGTGGAGATATTTTCCCCATTGTCCCTGACTCCTTAACCTGCCTCTAACCTGTAAAGACATGGCAAAGTTATTTCCTTTATATTTCAGCTACGTTATGCAAGCTGATAAATTCAGCTTAAAAACCATGAAAATTGTTAAAAAACACAATACAGAAATAAGCATGTTTGTGCATTATTAAACTCACAGTTTTGATTTCTGATATGTGTATATCTGTATTTGTTAAACTTTGCCTAACAACACCTTGTTCTATAAACTAATAGTGGTGACCAAAATAAAGAGGCAGCTATGTACTGCGGTTAAAAGAGCTGTAAGATGAGATTTCAGATTTCACTGAAGGAGGACAGCTGTTCAGTCACCAGTGTGAGAGTCAAAAGGTATTTTCCACACTCAGGGTTAGAATCCATCTTCGTGCACCCAAGCATTCAAATAATTCAAGATGGATGCATGACAGCCGTAAAACATGGGCGGCTTCCAGAGGTAGGTGGAGTCACACAGTGCCCTTTTAATCTTGGATCATCTGTGAGAATGGCTGGTTGATGAATCACTGCCAGCACAGTGTGGGACACAGCATTGGTTGTGGCCCCTCTAGCCCACGCTCGCACAAAGTTCATGTTTTAAATTAGACACACGAGGAGAGCTTTCTGAACCGCCAGCAGCATGGCTGAGGAACGAGTGTATTCAGATTCGAGCAACCTTGCTTTTGATATGGCCAACAGCGCTACAGGTGAAGGGGAGGCTGCCCCACTTGACCCATTAACAATATTAACTCTCCTGGAGAAAGTGGCCGGGATTGTTGACAGTGTTAATGAAACTCAGCGGAAAATGGAGCAACAGCAACTGGAAATAGAGAACACCGTGAAAGAGATACAAATCGATGTGGCAAAGCTCAACAAGGCTCACTTAACTACAGATACCACAGTCACCAAGTTGCTAGTGAAAACCCAAAAGATCAACGCTAACGTTAAAGATGTGAGACAACGGCTGGATAAAACGAACGCCCAGGTCAAAAAGGTTGAAGGAAACCACCATGAGCTGCTCAAAAGGAATAAATTCCGTGTGGTCATATTTCAGGTAAGCTCTGTTTCAAATGGTAACTTTAGCTGTTGTCAGTTTGAACAAACTTCCTTTAAAAATTTTACTTGGTATTAAAAGTATGAAGTATGGAAGCAGTCACAGCAGCTACTGAATTAGCTATTCTGAGATTAACTTTATCCAGCAAGGTATTTGTCAATGTATTCAGTCTATGGTGTTTTGCTGAAGGCAGGACACCTGTTAAATGTTTTGAAATCATACGATCCACAAGCAAATCCTTTTTCCCCTTTTGTGTGCCAATGTTCTGAAGTACAATAGATGCTGTTTAAATAAAATGACTGAAACAACAAATCATTTTGGGGTAACAGATGCAAATTAATACAACAGAGCAAGGTAGTATTAATACACCAAGAGGCCATGTGCCATCTGCTTGAAGACTAATGGCTGTGGAACAGCAACTATTTGCTGTCCTCGTGAAAAATAATATGCAGAGAGTGATACTGTGTATTTGGCCTTCCGACTCACACCACAGGTTTAGTTTTGAAAAGACTGGAGTTTGTGAATAGATGAATACCTCAAAATATATTTAGAAAATTGACAATGTTGCATGCCAATATATCTCATATGCTGTTGCAGCATAATTAGCGACAATGGAACATGCTGCCATCAACATTTATTTAGGAGCTATTTTAACATCTTAATAGATGAGTCTGATGAGATGAATGTGCTCATATACTGCACACTGTGCCACCACATTGCAAATGGATGTAGAATGTTGTAATAACAGACGACTCCAGTAGTTATCTCTAATTTAGTATCATTTACCTCCAGTCTGTTTCAATGGCAGACAATTAAAGAGGATGAGGGAACGATGTCTTCCAACTCCATTTAGCACAGTACATTTTAAAAAATTATTGATATTTTTATGCAATTTTCCCCTTCACTTGAAAGCATTCATACTTTGTTAAGGAACGTTGCCTTTGTGGCAGTTTACCTCAGGAACTGCCCTCCACATGGCCATCAGTCATTTGTAAGCTTGGTGTTGGCAGGCGAAGGTGATGGGGGAGGACATTAGGCACGGGCCTAATCTTGACCTCATCTAATGTCCGTGCATATGTAACTCTAGCAGGAGTTAGAATCAGCAGCAGCAGGCAGCCCTGAAATAAAAACAGAAAATGCTGGAAATACTCAGCAGGTCTAGCAGCATCTTTGGAGGGAGAAACGGAGATAATATTTCAAGCCAATGATCTTTTGTCAACTAGGCCTCCCTAACTTTTTTGCTCCTGTAACTCAGGACACAGAGACCAAATTTAAATAACTCACCTCTACCTCAGATCAACTAGCTCAGCGCAATGCAGTGACTAAACTCATTGTGATATTCTTTATTTCAACTACTTATTGGATACAGTTGCTGAGCCACTGGAAGGGGTGGGGGCAAGAAAGAATGTTCCCAATAGTGGGGGAGTCCAGAACTCATAGAATCCCTACAGCACAGAAGGAGGCCATTCAGCCCATTGAGCCTGCACCGACAACAATCCCCCAACCCCATAACCCCACGTATTTACCCTGCTCATCCCCCCGAGAATAGGGTCAATTTAGCATGGCCAATCAACTTAACCTGCACATTTTTTTGATTGTGGGAGGAAACCGGAGCACCCAGAGGAAATCCACAGACATGTGGAGAATGTGCAAACTCCACACAGTGACCCAAGCCAAGAATTGAACCCGGGTCCCTGGCACTGTGAGGCAGCAGTGCTAACCACTGTGCCACCATGTCATCCCATTAGGGGTCATAGTTTGAGAATAGGGAGTAAACCTTTTAGAACTGAAGTGAGGAGAAATTTCTTCACCCAGGATGGTGAATGTATGGAATTCACTACCACAGAATGTAGTTGAGGCCAAAATGTTGTCTGATTTCAAGAAGAAATTAGATATAGCTCTGGGGCCTAAAGGGATCAAAGGATTTGGGAGGAAGGGGGAATCAGGATATTGAATTCGATGATCAGCCATGATCAAGATAAAAGGCGGAACAGGCTTGAAGGGCCGAATGGCCTACGCTGCTTCTAGCTTTTATGTTTCTATGTTTCAATAATTTCAGTACATTTAAAAAATGCATCTGTGGGAATAAAAACAATTAACTTGGTGCCCAGTTTACTTGTAGCATTTGTCTATGTCAAACACAGACAATAATTTACTACCATGTGTTCCATTATTAAACATGATTGCTATGGTAACTGAGGGAATGATCAGTCACTCGTTCAGTAATCATTAGGGTCCTGAAATTAAACTTTGAGATACAAATGTGCAGACACTTTATGAGAGATATCTCTTCCTGTTATTTTGCAATGACATTAATACATCTATAAGTCAGAGGGGAGTTTCAGCATTGGTCTGCTGGCATCCCACAACGTATTCTTAGGATCCTTGAGAATTGTTCTATCTTGCAAAAATAAAATGTTGATCAAAACATCAATGCGACAGAGAAATCGAACATCATTACAACAGACAGTTCAAAAGAGATTGACAGCATAGTGATGTGATAATGGGGACACGTAAAAAGGTTTCCACTGAGAAGCTGATAGAAAATTAACTCTTGTAGTTGTGCCAGAGTTAATTTCTGTGTACGGATACTGGTGAAGGAGAATGCTAATAAAATTATTTGTCATCTTTACATTGAAATAAATCAACATGCTACAGGATAGAAACCCAGAAATAAAAATGACATTTTGTACTTTTATAGGAAGAAAATGAGATGCCTTCCTCAGTGATCTATAAAAATCTTCCTCACGAAGGGAATGTGGCTGCAGCTGAAGGAGAACATCCTGCAACAGCATCCGGCCCACCGCCAGACCTCTCCTCCGATGAAGAGTTTGTTTACGATGAAGAAACCGCAGCTGCACGACTCAAGAAGTCCGGCATGAAGCAGGTGGATAGTCTCAAGAAGACCTTTTCGAGAGAAAACATGCAGAAAACCAGGCAGAACCTTGGGAAGCAAATGAATCGACTCAGTAATACAATCGTCCCGCCGGACCGGAGGGAGAAGATACGGATTTCGGGAGAGAGGCTCAAAAAGTCCATTGTTGACTCCAAGCCATTTCACATGAATATAAAAAAGAAAAATGAAAGAAGCGGGGCGGAAGGACAAGAAGGTGCTGTCAAAGGTATGGGCGAAAGTTCCAAAGGCGAGGTCACAGGAACGGTAGCGGCTGCACCTGGAGCAGCTGAAGCTGGTGAAGATAGCCACCCAGCGACGGTTACAAATGTTGCCAATACAGAAACGGTTGTAGTAACAATGGAAACAAAGAGTGAGGAGGCGATACCTGCAGCGGCAGAGGTGAAGCAGAATCCTGAGTTCAGCTAAAGAAAGACTTAAAGCTGCTCTACTTAATAGCCATAGAACATCCTGGTATCAAAATTGTGATTTTAATACATCTATAAATGTTCCTGTACATCAAATCAAACTTGCCTGGTTTAATTATTTAGAATTTTTTAATTTGGCCATTGTTTTTTGATGAAGCGTTACTTACACTCATGTACAAAGTACTAGTCGTGTCATGTACACCCTGCTAGCAGGCTGAACTGGACCTCAGATGACCGTGGATCAGTCTTCTGCATATTTCGTTCTCCCCACTGATAGTTGTAGAAGTGGGTCCAGTGCAATTGTGAAGGATTAGCGGGAGGTTTACTATCTGAAAAACAATAACTAAAATGCGGGAAGGGTTTTATTTTTAAGAGCAGACCTATAAAGGAGGACAGCATCATTTAATTTTGTATTTGAATCTTAAGGTTTCGTTCTGAATTGGGCTGTTGAGTGGTACAGCTTTAGTTCTTGTCAGCCTCTCAGCTATCGTTACATAGCGTTTATCAGGATCACTTTGCTGTCATAAAGCCATGTAGAGTTGCAAGGGGATGTTTAAAAGAATCTTACTTGCCTGTTGTCAGTTTTGTAATTGAAATGCTGAGTAATCACTGCTCAGGACTCAGAATAAGTGAAATGAAAAGATGCTAAGTATTGGGCATATTTGAGCATATAAATGTGGCATTAGACAATAACATTGTTCTATAAAAATCCATGGACATTCACCATATTCCAGCCCACAGGGAAGTTGCTATATCCTCTGTAATTATGTCACTGTGTGGTTTAGAAATATGTTACTACAATGTGAATATCTTTCTAAACCCTATAGCTGCACAAAGCAAATCAAAACAATTCAAGTACACGCTTTATTTGGAGTATTTTACAAATACTCTCGAATACAAATATTTAGCTAAAATGAGCATGCTGTTGAAGTGTGTATCCTGCGTATTCATATTTGTATCTTTAGTTAGTTTCAATCTGAATTAGAAGTGTCACTGTACATAAAAAAATGGTGTGATTTAGTTTCATATTCTTTGGTGTACTTTTCATGTTGTCTTTTCCCTAGCTTTAATTGTGGTGTGCATGTGCAAATACTCACCAGAGCGATGTGTTTAGCTTTGGGGTGTTTCCAGAGTTATTTGTAGAAAGCATAAAGTCATGCAGTTGGATCTTCAAGTGAATAAACATTTAGTTTGGGCAGACTCATTCATTATCCTTACATGTACAGACTCATTTGTTATCCTTACATGTACAGATTCATTCATAATCCTTACATGTATATTCATAGTCCATAGAACCTTGAGAGTCATTTAGTTTATACAATTGCTGCAAATTTGGCACAGCTGACAGGCGCCTGAATTTATTTTTCTGCTTCCTTCTCTTTACCCCCACCTCTTCTGGAGGTGGTGACTCCTGCTAAACTGTTGACCCATGGGCGCTGGAAGCCTGCTGGTATTTCAGTCAAGCAGTTGGCTGGGAAGAGAGGAATCACAACAAGCCCAGCCCTGTCCTCACCCATTTTCCATTCAAGCAGAATTTCCAGCAGGGGTCACTGGATAGAACCAGGAGCGGGAATCCTGGCCGTTTTCCCCTTCCTAGCTTAGGGATGCTCAAGCAACTTCATGAAAAATTGCTGTGCTTTTCAACACTTGCCTTCAAGATCGGCGGAAAGTATTTGTTCAAATTTGTCGTACTTTCTTGCTTTCAACCCTGTTTGCCCTACCTTATAAGTCTTACATTTTATTCCAGTCTTTAGCTACCTAACACTACACATAATGCCCCAGTTAAATGACGAACAGCTATCCGCTTCATATTTGTTCTGTATAACATGCACACACTCGTTGTCTTTTATCCCTGTGGAGAAATGTCTACTGAGGAGTGCCTGAGAGAAACAATTCACTAAAGTGTGATCTTCAAATACAATCCAGTGTCCTCCATTTTTGATGGCATTGGTACCTTAATATACTGCTAACTTGGCCAAAATTTACAAACCATGTTTGATACAATATAGCTTTTATATCACATGCAATGGATTTCTTGCATCCCAGTCATGTGTTATGGGATATTCTGAAATTGTATTTTGATATTAGGTAGTGATAACAGACTTTTACCCCAATTCACAATTGTCCATCGGATTCGCCCCAAAGGATTAGTGAAAAAAATAACCATCAGGTGTGCAGGATTTTTGTTTGTAAATTGTCTGGGCTGTCTATGTATGTGTGAAAAGGACTTACCTTTGTGTAGGTCGTACAAAATCTTAAATCAGTTCATGTTAAGTTGGTTCTCAGCCATTGCTAACAGTTACAATCTGTAAATTGTACTATCAGTGCACAATAGCTTTGACTTGTCACGTCAGTGGTGACAACATGCAGGTTCCTGCACTTGGAAGCTGGTTCGAAGCCTTGAGAATGTAGGACAGGATTTGGAATATTGCTGCGACAGCAAAAAGCAGGATCAAAGCTGGATAAAAAGCAAAAAACACAATGGGGGAAATAGCAAGGTGAAAGAAATTGTATGTGAAAGAAAAATGGAGAAAGAAAGAGGTAAGATCTTGACTTAAAAAGCAACACCAATAAAGATAAGTTACCGATAAAAGGTAACAATTAAACGTTGACATTTCTAATGGACAAAGAAAGGAAGGAAAGCAGAACTTCATTTTATGTTGAAGATATAGATTTTCGTTTGAGAGAGGCTATAAAGGTGATTCGCAGATATCGCGACCTTTCTATAGGTTGAGGCTAGTCTAGTTTGTGTTTCTCTATGTACATTTCATTGTTCTTAAACTCATTCCTTCCCTGCATCTAAAGATAGAAAATATAGATCAGGGTTGATGTGATACTCATAGGTTCTCTTGTGAAATGTTGCATATAGATATAATTGGTCCCCACTGAATGAATGTTACAAAACACCCGCATATATAATTTGGATCTTTGCATATTAGTTAATGCATTGTTACTTTCATAAACACCAAGATATCAACATTCAGGGAATCAAAGAGGTGAAAGCTTCCATAGTTATGCTTACCACGGGCTGTGATTAATTTACACATGTTAGCGATGGTCTTGAAAGCCAGCTCTGCTACTGCATGAAATGTAATGCGGAAGTGGCACACGGAACAAAACCTTACAGTTGACTGACATGTTATGGTAATCAGCAGAATTCCTGATAGGGGAATATTTACCGGAGTGAAGCTGACAAAATGTGAACTGGAAATGCTTAGTAGAATGTGACAGAGGCAAAGTCCAGGTATTAATAGAGCTAAATACAATTCCTCTATCAATTTCTACCATTTTATCCATCAACACTTTGTGAAGTAACATTGTACGTGTAAAATATTTTAAGGCTTTTCATTATATTTATTGTTACCACGTTAATGCAATTGGAGGTTGGAAGTTAATTTGTTATCTGGAAGAATAAATCTGATTGCCTTATTCCCTTCTAATTATTGCCCTTTGGTGTTTATACTTATTGTTATTTTGGTTTTGGATGCAATTTATGTACATTAACTCAATAAAGAAAAGAATACACAATTTGCTCATCTTGAGTATTCAAGAGTTTTGCTTTTATTTATTGTCGTCTTATTAAGTTCATTAATAGAAATAGCCGCCCACTGTAAATTCTACCACGCCAATTTCCACCTGCTGAACATAAGCATTTTCAAGTTAGTAGATTGGAATTTCCTCAGGAATTGGTGGGTGTGGGGATGGGGAGACATTCTCCTGAGTTGCTGCTTAGATTGTTTTCTTTAGAGCTGAGGATGCGAAGGGGGAACATGAGTGAAGTGTGTAAGATTATGAGAGGTACGGACAGGGTGAGTAGGGAGCAGCTGTTCTGCTTGATTGAGGGGACAATCACGAGAGGACATAGTTTAAGGGAAAGGGGCAGATGATTCAGAGGGGATTTGAGAAAAAACATTTTCACTCAGAAGGTGGTGGGAATCTGGAATACGCTGCCTGGGAAGGTAGAGGAGGCCAGAAACCTTACAACATTTAAAAAGTATTTGAATGAGCACTTGAAATTCAAGGATATGGTACAAGTGCAGGAAAATGGGATTAGTGCACCTTTAGTGTTAGTTATTGTCGGTGTAGACTCAATGGGCCGAAGGGCATTTTCTGCGCTGTATGTCTCTATAACTCCATGTCAGAAGATAAGCAGTGGAAACCCCATTTACACCTCCACATAATCTTCCATTGACTCCTTGGGAAGGGGGTATTTTACAGGGAATACTAGGCTCTCGGCCACCAGCTGTAAAGCCAGCAAGAGATTCACACGCTCTTCTGGGAAGGCATGGTGGCATTATGTGCCAATCAGGCAGTTGAGAGGTCACAGGATCAGGACACCAGCCGAGCTGCCAGCCAATTGGAGGCAGCGGTTCTATTGAACAGCAACGCAATTGAGGAAGCAGTGGCTGCTCCTGGTGTGATACCCACACAAATCCAGGATTGTGCAGCAACCCAAGCAGGCCAGAGGTCAGTTTGTTTTAAACAGGATGTGGGTGTCGCTGACCAGGCCAGTGACGGGCTTCATGCGATGGGGTCATAGGAGGGGAGAGGTTCTTAGTTGATTCTCAATGGGCACCACCTTCCCAATGCTGGGTGCCTCAATCAGGTACTGAGTGCAATTGAATGAGGGACTCACCTCACCCCCACCCATTCACACCCATCCTGCCTGTTTAAATACACACCCACCACCAAACTCATTGGATTCTCGAAAGAGGATAAATCAACCATGGTTAACCAAAGGAGTTAAGGATATTATTTAACTGAAAGGAAAAATCATTCAATATGGCAAAAATTAGTGGTAAGCCAGAAGATTGGGAAAGTTTTAAAAACTAACAAAAGATGAACAGAAATATGGAGGGAGAAATAAACCATGAGGGCAAACTAGCAAGTCATATAAAAATAGACAGAGCCTCTTTAAATATGTAAAAAGGAAATAAAGGCCAAAGTGAACATAGGCTTCTTAGAGAATGAGACCAAGGAAATAATAATGGAGAACCAGGAATTTGCAAAGGAGTTAAATAAATACTTTGCACCAGCCTCAACTAATCAAGAGGCAAAAGAGAGGAAGAAATAAATACAATAACTACCACGAGAGAAAAAGTGCCAAGGAAACTAACAGGGCTAAAGCTGATGAGTCCCCTTGACCTGATCAGTTGCATCCTTGGATATTAAAAAAAGTAGTTAAAGTAAAGTTTATTTAATAGTCACAAATAGGCTTACAACACTGCAATGAAGTTACTGTGAAAATCCCCTAGGCGCCACACTCTGGCACCTGTTCAGGTACATTGAGGGACAATTTAGCATGGGCAATTCACCTAACCCGCACATCTTTCGACTGTGGGAGGAAATCAGAGCATCCGGAGGAAACCCACGCAGATGCAGGGAGGACATGCAAACTCCACAGAGGCGGTGACCCAAGCCAGGAATTGAACCCAGGTCCCTGGTGCTGTGAAGCAACCACTGTGCCACCTTGCGATCCCTGCAGAATTACAGAGATAGTGAATGCACTGGGGTAGTCGCCTTCCAAAAATCCTTAAATTCTGGAAAAGTCCCAGTGGAGTGGGAAACTACCAATGTAACACTCTTAATCAAAAAGGGAGACAAAAAAACAAGTGGGCCAGTTAGCTTTACATCTGTCATGAGGAAAATGTTAAAGTCTATTATGAAGGATACAACAGCAAAGCATTTCGAGATACAAAATCAAGCAGAGTCAACATGGCTTCACGAAGGGGAAAGCATGCCTGACAAATTTATTAGAATTCTTTAAGGTGGTAACAAGTAGGATAGATAAAGGTGAATTGAAAGATGTAATATACTTGGATTTCCAATAAGGTACCACACAAAAGCCTAATTCATAAGATAAGAGCCTATGCTGTTGGGGTACTATATTAGCATGGATCGAGCATGGATCGAGGATTGGGTAACTAATAGAAGACCAAGAGTTGGGATAAGAGGGGCATTTTCAGGATGACAACCTGCAACATAGAATGCCACAGTACTGGGCATGGGGTCACAATTATTTAGAATATATATTATTTGTGGAAAATAGGTAGGAAAACAAGTGGTAAGGATGACAGTAAGAGTTTACAGAGGTATATAGACAGGTTGGGTGGAATCTTCCACGCCTCCCACTGTGAGTTTTGTGGGGGCCACTAACCAGGGGTGGGATCTTCTGACCCTGCCAATGAGGTTTCCCATTTTATGCACCCCCCCCTCCCCCACCGCCCCCCCAAACCCACTTCTGCCAGGAATCCATGGCGGGGACTCAATGTTGGTGGGTCTAAATGATCCCCACAGAGGGAATGGCCTGAAAATTCCAGCCCTTAAATTATGAATTTTTACTTCAATCCTAAATAGATTTTTGGTACAAATCTACAATTCAGTTTCAGAAGATTTCCACTGATTATCATCTCCAATTAGAAAGTGCTGATTAATCTTTGCCATCAATTCTTACTGATTTACACATTCTTCACAGTGACACCTCCGCTATGAAATTCAATTATCAGGGAACATGAAACAAAATAGTAAAATAGTTTACAGGCGCATCGCTGAGTTCAATCATTTCTGACACAGCAGCAGCAACATTTGGTAACAACAAAGACTGGTTTGAGACCCATTCAGCAGAGATGACATCTGTCATTGAAGCAAAAAACAAAGATTACCTGATGAACGGCATATACCCGACGGCTGGAACACTGCGTCACTTGAAAGTACTCAAGAAAGTTGTACGAATAAACAGGGAGATATTGTGCAAATGAACACTGAATTAGCCTATGTCTTTGATTGTGGAAATCTATCTGTTATATTTGAAGGGATCAAGAGGATTTTTGGTTCTACCATCAGCAAAGTTTCTCCTTGAAATCAGCAAATGGTGACATTCTCACCGACAGAAGTAAACAGATGTCTTGCTGGGTTGAACACGACTGTCAGCTATACTCCCATGAGATGGACATCTCCCAGTCCCTGTTTGACTCTCCTCCAGCTTTGTGTCATGGTTGAGTTGGACAAGGAACCCTCATCACTTGAGCTGGAAAAGGCCATTGATTGCTGAGCAAGCAGAAAGGCTCCCGGCAAGGGTGGAATTCCAGCTGAACTGCTCAAACACGGATAGTCCCATCTCCAGCACAGGCACAGAAGAGGATTCTGGGAGAACCCAACTCAGTCACCTCGACTGTACTGTGGGTAGCCGAAGAAACCCCTTGTAACATCACCTGACTCTGTCCCTGCCTCAGGTTATCCACTGCTGAAACCGTCTTCTGCTTTTTTTAACTCTAGACTTAACAAGGGGTTAGCACGGTGGCACAGTGATTAGTCCTGCTGCCTGATAGCGCCAGGGACCCGGATTCTATTCTGGCCTCAGGTGATTGTGTAGAGTTTGCATGTTCTCCACATGTCTGCATGGGTTTCCTCTGGCTGGACCGGTTTCCTCCCACACTCCAAAAATATGTGGGTTAGGTTGATTGGCCTTGCTAAATTGCTACTTAGTGTCAGAGGGATTAGCAGGGTGAATTTGTGGAGTTATGGAGATAGGACCTGGGTAGAATTGTTAGTGTGGACTTGATGGATCAAAAGGCCCCTTTTTGCACTGTAGGGTTTCTATGGTTCTATAAACACATGATCATCAAAAACTGCTGCCTGTGTTCTAACTTGCATCCAGTTATCTCCCCTGTGCTCGCCAACCTACATTGGCTCCCAGTAAATTAACACATGAAAACATTCCTTATTTTGCAAATCCCTCCACAGCCTCACTCCTCCCCATCTCTGTAATCTCTTCCAGTCCCACAACCCTCCAAAGTAACTGCATTCTTCTAATCCTGCAATTGCCTCCCGATGTGGGAGGCGCTCTGGAGATTATATTGCAGGACCACCACTAGGGTGGCACGGTGGCACAGTGGTTAGCACTGCTGCTTCACAGTGCCAAGGACCCGGGTTCGATTCCCAGCTTGGTTCACTGTCTGTGTGGAGTTTGCACGTTCTCCCATGTCTGCATGGGTTTCCTTCCACAGTCTGAAAGATGTGCTGGTTAGGTGCATTGACCCGAACAGGTGCCGGAGTGTGGCACCTAGGGGAATTTCACAGTAACTTCATTGCAGTGTTAATGTAAGCCTTACGTGTGCCTAGTAAATAAACTTTACTTTAAACTCATACCTGTCACAAAGAAAGATGGTTGTGGCTGTTGGAAATCAATCTAAGCTTCAGGTCATCCCTGCAGGAGTTCCTCAGGGTTGTGTTCTAGGCACAACCATCTTCAGCTGCTTCATCAATGACCTTCCTTCCACCATCATAAGGTCAGAAGTGGGGACGCTCGCTGATGACTGCACAATGTTTGGCACTGTTTGTGACTCCTCAGATACTGAAGCAGTCCATACCCATATGCAGCAAGACCTGAACAACATTCAGGTTTGGGCTGACAAGTGGCAAGTAACATTCACACCCCACAAATGCCAGACAGTGACCATCTCCAACAAGAGGGAACCCAACTATTGTCCCTTGCCATTCAATGGCATTACCATCATTGAGTGTCCCACTATCAACATCCTGGGGGTTACTTTTAACCAGAAATTGAACTGGACCAGCCATATAAATACTGTGGCTATAAGATTTGATTTGATTTATTATTGTCACATGTATTAACATACATTGTTTATTGCGCGCTATATAGACAAAGTATATCATTCATAGAGAAGGAAACGAGAGAGTGCAGAATATAATGTTACAGTCATAGCTAGGGTGTAGAGAAAGATCAGCTTAATGCAAGGCAAGTCCATTCAAAAGTCTGACCGCAGCAGGGAAGAAGTTGTTTTTGGGTCGGTTGGTACGTGACCTCAAACTTTTGTATCTTTTTCCTGACGGAAGAAGGTGAAAGAGAGAATGTCCGGGGTGCGTGGGGTCCTTAATTATGCTGGCTGCTTTGCCGAGGCAGTGCGAAATGTAGACAGAGTCAATGGATGGGAGGCTGGTTTGCGTGACGGATTTGTAGTTCCTTGCAGTCTTGGGCAGAGCAGGAGCCATACCAAGCTGTGATACAACCAGAAAGAATGCTTTCTATGGTGATCTGTAAAAGTTGGTGAGCGTCGTAGCTGACATGCCAAATTTCCTTAGTCTTCTGAGAAAGTAGAGGCGTTGGTGGACTTTCTTAACTATAGTGCGGCATGGGGGGACCAGGACATCTGGACACCTAAAAACTTGAAGCTCTCGACTCTTTCTACTTCGTCCCTGTTGATGTAGACAGGGGCATGTTCTCCTTTACGCTTCCTGAAGTCGATAACAATCGCCTTCATTTTGTTGACATTGACGGAGGGATTATTATTGCCGCACCTGTTCACCAGATTCACTATCTCATTCCTGCACTCTGTCTCATCATTGTTTGAGATCCGACCCAATATGGTGGTGTTGTCAGCAAACTTGAAAATTGAATTGGAGGAGAATTTGGTCACACAGTCATAGATGTATAAGGAGTATAGTAGGGGGCTGAGAACACAGCCTTGTGAGGCACCGGTGTTGAGGATGATCGTGGAGGAGGTGTTGATGCCTATCCTTACTGATTGTGGTCAGTGAGTTAGGAAGTTCAGGACCCAGTCGCAGAAGGAGGTGTCGAGGCCCAGGCCACGGAGTTTGGAGATGAGTTTCATGGGAATAATGGTGTTGAAGGCTGAGCTGTAGTCAATAAATAGGAGTCTGACATAGGTGCCTTTGTTATCTAGGTGGTCCAGGGTTGAGTGTAGGGCCAGGGATATGGAGTCTGCTGTGGACCTGTTCGGTGATAGGCAAACTGTAGTCCAGGTAGTCCGGGAGGCTGGAATTGATTTGTGCCATGACTAGCCTTTCGAAGTACTTCATAATGATGGATGTCAGAGCCACCGGCCGAGAGCAGGCCAGAAGCTAGAAATCCTGTGGGGATTAACTCACCTCCTGACTCCACAAAGACTGTCCACCGGCTACAAGGCACACGTCTGGAATGTGATGGAATACTCTCCACTGGACAAGGTGCAGGTCCAACAACACTCATGAAGCCTGACACCATCCAGGAAGCAGCAACCCATTTCATTGACACTCCATTCCCCATCTTCAATATGAGGCACAGTGGCATCAGTGCCATATACAAGATGCATTGCAGTAATTCACTAAGACCCCTCAGGCAGCACCTTCCAAACCTGAGATCTAGAAGGACAAGGGCAGCGGATGCATGGGAGCACCACCACCTGTAAGTTCCCCTCCAAGCCACACACCATCCTTACTTGGAACTATATCACCCTTCCTTCACTGTGACTGGGTCAAAATCCTGGAATTCCCTCCCAAACAGCACTGTGACTGTACCTACACCACATGGACTTTAAGGGTTTAAAAAGGTAGCTCATCAGCACCTTCTGAATGCCAATTAGGAATGGGGATTAAAAATGCTGGCATAACCAGCAACGCCTATGTCCCATGACATATTTTTATTTAAAATCTGCAAGAAACTGCAGCAACTTGCCAAGAATTGTTCAGCAGCATTGGTAGAAATTAGAAATATGGTAGAATAGATGATATTTTGCTTGGAATAAGTCAGAAGATGTTCAAGGTTTTGATTGGCTTGGAATAAGTGCCCTCTAAAATGCCCGAGAAAGTCATTCAAATCAAGGGCAAGTATAGATGGGTATCAAATATTGGCCTTGCCAATGACGCCCACATCCCATGAAGGAATAAATGAAGTTGAATGATATATAACAATTACCCAAGGACAAGGGGAATCACCAGGGTTGCAGAGTGTTGAAGATTTATTGGATTGCTTGGATATGTGAATAAGGATCATGTAAACCATACCTGCATTAGCTCTCTTGTTTCTTACGTCCTTCGGTACCTGCACTTCTTTCACGGTCCTTGTGCTGTTAATTTCACAGTACTTCAATCTGGTCAAGGAGATATTTATCGGGACGTTTACCCTCTTCAATAAGGTCACAGATGCTGCATTTTCATTTCTTACAATCAGCAGTGCAAATATCAGAGAATAAATGGGCTCGGACAAGTATAACTAACAATAGGAACCTGCCTTCCTTGACCACAAATTCTGCACCAATATGATTCACTGCCATTGAATAAGTTGAGTGAAAGTTCCATTATTCTTATCCTTCAGGTCCACTGTTCATTCAATCATTCAGTCTATCCTCAATGGGATAGAGTGGGCAGTCAGCCCATTCTATCAAAATTGTAACGTTTTTTAAAGTTTATTTATTATTGTCACAAGTAGGCTTACATTAACACTGCAATGAAGTTACTGTGAAAATCCCCTAGTCGCCACACTCCAGCGCCTGTTTGGGTACACTGAGGGAGAATTTAGCATGGCCAATGCACCTAAACAGCACGCCTTTTGGACTATGGGAGGAAACCAGAGCACCCGGAGGAAACCCATGCAGACACGGGGAGAGGGTGCAAACTCCACACAGACAGTGACCCAAGCCGGGAATCAAACCCGAGTCCCTGGCGCTGTGAGGCAGCAGTGCTAACCACTGTGCCACCGTGCTGCCCCATATGATATTGTCATTTACTGATCCATTCATAAAGGGCAGCACCTCTCTATGAAACTACTGGACAAGATCTTCCAGCTGTTTATGCTGGCGGGATCCTCCAGATTTCCCGGTGGCTGGGTGGTGGGGGGGGGGGGGGCGCGGGCAGAGTGGGTTTTTTAAAAGTTTTTTTAAAGTTTATTTATTAGCGTCACAAGTAAGGCTTATGTTAACACTGCAATGAAGTTACCGTGAGATTCCCTTAGTCGCCACATTCCAGCATCTGTTTGGGTGAATGCACCTAAGCAGTGGGGGTGGGGGGGATGGATTCAATGGGAAGTCCCATTGACAGCAGCAGGACCAGAAGAAACCGCCCCCCATCAGCCAGTGGCAGGTTGCCTCCCATCACTGATAAAGACGCTGCGATGGGGTCAGAAAATCCCACCCAGTCTTTTGAGTAATTAAGGGAAAAGGTTAGTTTAACAAATCAACTTGTGAACATAGGCTCAAATCATCAGATTGTCAGAGACGAGATGAAAGATGAGCACTAGAACCGCGCATAGGTTCTGATGGTGTTGAGTATAAATATATAGTCATTTGGCAGTACCCAAATTGACTGTTGCTGAAAAAAGATACATTTTTTGTTAAAGCTTTCTGTGTTGCATTCATCAGGACATTTTTGGTATTCTTGCGCATTATCCTGATCAATTCAAGATGAAAAGCTTCGACAAAAGATGTCTCTTTTTTCAGCAACAATCAAGTTTAAAGCTAGAATTCTCACTCGTGGTGGGATTCTCCGGTCCTGATGTTGAGTGAATGGAAATTTGGCTGAGCGTCAAATTCACCCGTCTCACTGGCAGCAGAGGTGGCGTGTAAGACATTGGAGAATTCCAGCCTAAACTTGTGATGGGCAGTTCTCCCTCTTAGCAGGACCCTGCATGAATGTCTCTGACTCTGAGCTGGAAAGTAGGGACAGACATGCATCACTTACCTTGAAAGTATCCAGGAAAAGTTGAGGACCTAGTCTGATACTTCAGTAACTCCATAACTGACCTCCCATTCACTCACCCCCCGACTAGCCTCTCCCTCCCCGACCACTCGATAACCCCCCCCACCTAGACTGACCTGACTACCCTCCAACCTGACTACCTGCCAACCCACCTCACCCGCCAACCTACCTCACCTACCTACACACTTATCCACCTACCTATTCACTCACTCACCCATTCATTCATCCATTCATTCATCCATTCACTAACCCACACTCAAAGACTGAGCTGCAGTAGTTACTGCCCTAAAAAAGGGTCAAATCTTCCCCTTCCTCTGACTCTACTCCCATCCAATGAAGTTCCCCAGGTGACGCTGCACACTTCTGCAGCAGCCGCAATTGGAAGATTCCAGGAGGAATGGTCAGTAGCATGTGGTCAGGAAAATTTTCTTGGACTGCGGCAATGCACACCACACCGCTGACTGGAAGATTCAGGCCATCATTGTCTCCTGTAAGTATAACCACATCAATGCAGAGGTTTATTTTTCTTCAGCTTAAAGAGGACGTGACCAAATGTGATTTGATGCATTAGTTCCTCAAATGCAGTGGATACGTTTCTTTGAAATTTCTCAGCTCCACCTCAAAAAGTCATGATTTTACTGAAACTTTTAGAAAATTGCATTTCAAAACATATTCCCACTGAAAATAACCCACAAGGGAAATGCTTCAGTAAGCAACTCCATGTTGTTAAAATGCTTAGCTTTAACTTCAGCAAAGTGGTTAGTAGATCCTCCCTTAGGGGTCATTCATTATAGCGAGAACTCTTTGACCTGTTGCCACTAAATTCCTGAACAACATGTCACCTTCAGCCTATCCCCGCCACTCCTCACAAAAGAATGTCACCAGTTTTCACAGCTTTCCTTCAAGTTGCTGTAAGTTAGTCAATCTGTCTGGCAAACTCTTGATTAAAGACCCTAAACCATTCCACGTTCCTCCGTTATTTTTATATTCCGCATTAAGTAGTTTGTAAATTCCATGTATATTTGGCGAATCCTGTTGTTATATAGATAGCCTTAAAACCTTAAAGCATCCCAAGATCCTGGGGGAAGGTTCATTCAGTTGTGTGCAAGCATTCACCAGATACTGTTCAGAAAGGCTGTGGAGTTTCTGCTTCGGATGGATTTGCAGGGGACCTGCCATATTATTTCGTGAGAATTTATTCAGAATAACTTGCTTGTTTTGTAATTTTTGGAAATGGTACTCAGTAAATCAAATTAATTGACCACTATTTGATGCCAACAAAAATCTAGTCATTGCAAAGTGGCAAAATGGCAAAATTGAAAGGACAAGAAATAAAGAGACAGCCTTGTCCCTCATGCCATTTTAGGCACTCACGTGACTGTAATGTAATACCTTCTGACATACCAGCCCATATAAATTTAGACTGCCCTGTATTTAGAGCTTTACAAGTGGAGCATAGTGTCACTGGAAGAACATTTATTCTGACAACCGCAACTTTCCCCCAAATGGGCATTGGTAATTTAAGGGCCCCTCTAGGAATTGTGGATGTAATTGGTTCCTTTTACATATAACCAGTTTAATTTAAATGTTAAAGCTATCAATTAAATATCACTATTAATTACAAATGTTCAATTATTTTTCAAATGAATTAATATTACAGCTACAATGTTTCAATAACATGTTTAACAACTGTAATTTAAAATTACTAGTGCATGCTTATATTATAAATGTTGACTTTACCATTTAAAACAAAGTTCACCCATCTGCTTCTATTTATAAGTTCATGTTCATACTCATGCCCAGACACACCGTATCCTATCCAATATGACAGTACATATATGGACTGCTGTATTAATAGATTGTTTTAGATTAACTGAATGGCAAAAAAATTGGATAAAGCCCGATGATCCCTTTAAATAGCACTAAATGGTTCCTAAAGAAGGAAGCTAGTGGTGGGATCTTCCTGCTCCTGAACACATGTTAGGCTGCATCTGTTAAAGAGAGGGTATTAGTTGCAGCAGCAAGGTCGAAAATGGCAGCACTACAAGATAACTGGCAGCATAACCTGCCTACTTCCGATACATGTTCTCAACACTCATACTAACAACCTCAACAAAATGGTGTCCAGTGATCCTGTGCAGCACAGATGCCATTTTGGAGCCAAAACAGCACCCGTGATGCCAAAGTTATGGGTGCTATGGAGCTAATATTTGCAGCCAATGTATTTCTCCAATTATTTTGTTTCCCCTTTTTGAAAAAAAATGCATATCAGAAAACGTATTAAAACATCATTGAAAGCATAATTCAATTCTGCATTCCTCCCAGCAATGGTTTTCTGGCTGTCCATTGCATCACACATGATTCTCTTTATTTAAATGGTTTTTTAAAACATACAGAAGATGCCACATTGTATATTGGAACACAGGCATCAGTCCTTTTAGCTGTTGCTATGGGTGAAGCAGCATCTATCAACTTGCTTAATGAGGATGCTCCATTGGCTAAGTTTGCACATTACTTCTAACCAATCAACATTTTCCCTTATTGTGCAAGCTGTGCTAACAACTTGCTCAATCATGGACCAACTCTCCGCAACACTGAAACCAGAAATGTCCAACACATAAGTTTGTTCTGAGATTATTTTTTGTGATTTTCTTGATAGGTTTCCAATTGTTACTCAGTGTGATGCATTCAATTCTGCCCACCCATTTCTGCTCAGCAGCTCCCTAATTAACCAACTGCAAAACATATCGCTTCTGCATTGCTTAGAAATTGTCAAATCAATACAGATGGATCTGAAATTGTCCAAAATATAAAAATAGATCTCATGTATTACCAGGAGAGAGCCAAAGAAATGTCTTAGCACATGGAAGTTCAAAGATTAGTCAAGGTTTGACTTGAGTTGAATTGCTACGAAGAATCCTAAATGGCAGACACCTTAGATGAATTCTTCAGATCCAGTCATATTGATTTAACAATTTATAACTAATGCGGATGCGAGTGCAGGAAAATGGCTTCTGACGAAGAAGTGATTAGTTTTGCAATTCCTAAATTAAGCAGTAAGGGTCTGAGCAGAGACAGTTGTGAAGCAGTGTATGGATCATGCTGAGCAACAACTCTACACCTATTAAACAAAATCAATCAAATTACTCAGAAAAAAGCTGAATGCTGGCCAATTGATGATGCTTCTATGTTGTTATGTTCCACTTTCGAATATTTATTTTGGATATCTTCAAATCACTTCTATACAACTCTCAAGCCTTCACCACTTTTTGTTCCTTTATGTTATTTCTGTTTACTTGTAAGCTCCTTTTAAGCCATTGATGCCCAGAGGCTGCAGCTTTCCTTTTATAATAATGCCATTCTTTTCCAGATCTCTCAAATAATCTTTAAGAATTAAATTTTCTTTTTATTGTTTTATCTTCCACTGCTGCTTCCCACTGAATTTCTCTTCAAGGTCCTCTCAGAGCTCCAAAGATTGCTCTTGTTAAGTTATGGTTGTCTGCATTGTTATTTTGTTGGATTTAACCTTCACAACAATATTAAATCTATTGGCACAATGATCACTGGGACTCTCTTCCAGGGTTCCAATCCTTTCTGGTGAATTGATAAATGTTAATTCTGATATTTTGCCCAGATTTACTTGTGTTATGAAGCAGTCACTGATTATAAAATAAGTTTTCACTTACACACTTTCTTACAAGTTGTGTCTATGAATATCCATTTCACCTCAAAGATATGCAAACCTTAATCAAATTCAAATTATGGTTTCTTATAGCCCTTTATTTGCCCACATTGTTCACAATCAATTTGTTCACCAGTCATTACCTTCATGTCCTCTATCATCATTACTTTGTGCTCCCTTTTGCTGTCCCATCCTTTTGATAATTTTGTCTTATATCCTATGTATTTCTTTTCATCACCCAGAGATGTGTCCATTTTTAATTGGTTCTACCTCTGCTAAATGTCATACAACTTCTTGAATTCAATACATTTTTCTTGTTTGACTTGCATCATTTGATACTTCTGTGTGGTTGTACTTTGTCTGAATAATAACTGTTCCCGCATCTTGGTACATCCGAGGATGACTGATTAGTCTGACACTGGAACCAGAAACATTCTCGTCCTGGTCATCGTTTGACTGGAGTCAATTGGTTGCTGCAGCTGTTGTACGGTTTCATAGTGACTTCAATCCTAAAATGTGAATGTCAGCAGCAAGCTGCAATGACTAATACAACCAACAAGGACACTACTTTTGGACTGTATATGTTGTGCCTTTTGCAATTTTAGCTATATGAATATGCATGAGGCTGTAAAAGCTACACTTTAAAAATTTACAGTTAATTCAATGTCTGTTATCAATAAGGTTTACAGTCAATAACCTAACCAAAAATAAAATTACGTACAAAATTCTTTTGAGTAACAATAGAAATGACAACAGCAGAGCTAACATCCTTATCAAAGAGATTCAGGAGGGTGATCAGACACTCCCTGGAGTTAACTTAATAGTTTGGCCTGGTTTGAATTTCCTAATTTATACCATGGGGAGGAGTCCTCGGGAAGACATTGATCACTAATTGAATATAATGTCAGAAAAAGAACTGGCACAACAGCTAAAGATTATGTTCAACAATTGAATCAGGAAAACCCAAGAGTGGAATGGAATCCAGCAGATCCAGCCAGCCTCAATTGTGTATCCCGAGGCTTTGTATTTTAACCCTTTTTATGCTCTACCGTTACCTGTCAGAACATAACTTTGTTTTCTAATTTACCTTGTTTGTTTTTTTTGTTTCCTCCTTTGCTTCATTGCACCAATCCCTTTATCATCCCGCCACTTAAATACTGCGATTATCCTTTTCTGTAGCAATTACCATTGTAAGTAATCATATTGGATCTGATATTGGACTATATATGAAACCATCCAATTTCCCCCTTGAAACAATTTGGGCCATTGTTCAATCTCTCCCGTTCTCTGTCTAGGAACTATTCAGATAGCCATCGCCAGTAAGGCAGGCGATAATATTTGGTCCTGTGGAGAATGGTTAACAGTTAGTTGCCTCTGGATGCATGATAGGCCCCAGCAGCTCACCCCGCAATTATCAAGATGAAGATCAAGGACCAGTTTGTGAATGACTCTGGGGGCAACTTCATCGGCAGCTGCCTGAAGAAGAATGGGAGAGTGTGATCTGCCTGCAGCCTACAGTAGGGCTGTGGAGCCAGAAGCAACACAACTAATGCTGGTGGGTCCATCTAAATGTAAGTCCAATCAAACTACCGACCTGGTTAGTCACTATAGAATTGGAAAAATTCATACAAACATGCACAATACATGCTCCGCCTAGTTTGGCAAGACCACACACGCAATTACTTAGAGTTCCCCAGTTTTACTGGAGAAAGCTGAGAATTACATCGGATCTACTTTTACCACTGGAGACATCCTAGATAGTGGAACACAATCAGCAATCACTAATCTTAAGAAGAGAAGGTAATTCTAAACATATTTGTTTCGACAAGGAGAGCAAGTTTTGGCACCCGGCTATACCACGAGTGAAAAGTGGGGTCCTGCAAACTGTATTGGCTCAAACTGGCCCTATCTCCTATACAGAACAAACTGAAAATGAGCTCGTGTGAAGACAACATGCAGACCTTGCATAGGGTGAACTTGTCTCCGATTGTTTTTCCTTTTAATCTTCCTTTATCTGAACTCACCTACTCAGATGTTACTCTTAGCTACCTTTAGTACATGAAGTCACCTTTTTGAATGCAAGTGAGAAATTCACCCCATCTCCTTTTTAACATTTGGCACTCTATTCTCCATTATTATCAACTTGCCTGAGATAAACATCTGTTTACAGTGTTGCTAGGCTAATCAGCATATCCAAAACCTTAGTTCCATCATCTCGGCCATAACTGCCTTTCTACAATTTCCATTTTAAGTAATTTGTTCTTCTTTAAACATACAGCCATACAGCCATCAGAACATATTCCCAATTATTGGATTTCTTATTTTTCATTTTATCTCAATTTCCTAACATGCCAGATTGGGTACCATGTTAGAAATATTCTATAATGTCGGCCCTTTATGTTATGTTCTTACATTCTCTGGTTCTCCAACATGCTTGCAGCATCATGCTGGTAAGCAATTTATGAGAAACTTGTCTCTTATAAAGGGAACAGTGGATTGCAGCCAGAGAAGGTTATATGAAGCAAAGCATGAAGCCAGAAAATTGATATGGAGAGGAACAGCTAACCCAGTCCCTACATGAGAGCCAAAACAGCATTTGATGTTCTTGCCTAATCATATATTTGGATCTGTGTCTCATCTGAGAGCTGACATAAATGACAACGCAGCATTTGCTGGAATATTCCAAAAAAGTGGCAAAGTTTCAGGTTCCGACTGAGCAATGGGTTAAGGGAGAAAGGAGAAAAGTTTAAAGGGAATATTAGGGGAGGCTTCTTCACGCCGAGAGTGGTGGGAGTGTGGAATGAGCTGCCGGATAAAGTGGTAAATGCGGGGTCACTTTTAACATTTAAGAAAAACTTGGACGGGTTCATGGATGAGAGGGGTGTGGAGGGATATGGTCCAAGTGCAGGTCAGTGGGACTAGGCATAAAATGGTTCGGCACAGACAAGAAGGGCCAAAAGGCCTGTTTCTGAGCTGTAATTTTCTATGGTTCTATGGTTCTATGATGACTGGAGTGTTTCTCTCCTGAAAGACAGCCACGTTTTCTGACCAGATCTTCCGACACTCTATCAAATAAAAACTGGGGGAGGTGGTTTACTCCGTCAGTCTGGCGGGGTAGGGCCTGAGAGAGCTGGCAAGACCAGCTCCACAGAGATCGGGGCGCCATCTTTAAAAGGTGTCCCGATCTCTGCACAAATGATAAATTCCTTCCCATCCCCTGACAGCCCTCCCACCCAGCTTCTGGGTGACCCCTTCCCCACCTCTGAATTATGAGGGGGGGAGCTCTTCTACCTCCTCCCCACCCCCCCCCCACCCTGCCACCCCCCCCCCACCCCCATGACACCCCCACCGTGCTGTCACTGGTGGCATTGTCTCCCCCCCACCAAATGTAAGGAAAACCGCCCACAATGGAGGAGGGTTACCGCTGACACTGCCCCCTGGCAGTGCCCACTTCAGTGCCCTAACAGGAGGCACTGCCAGAGTACTGGGGGCAATGCCCAGTTTTGGCCTCCAATCCCCCGGAGCCTCCGGGTACCTTTGTACCCCTGACATGGTCATTCCTTTTCAGAAACCAGGAGTGATTCATGCCAGCGTGATGTCACGCCACTGGGGAGAGCATTCCACAGGGCCGGATGCGACAGCATAGAGCCCCTTAATTATATTTAAGTTGATATAAATTTATGCCGATCAGTTTCATGCCCTTTCAGCAGCCATAATAGGATCTATACCTGTTTACAGGGACTGACAAATTCAGTACTTCCCATGTTCAATACATTTATTGAACTAGAGTTACTGATCACTGAAAATGAAAAACTTCAAAAAAAAATGTTTTTGTGAGAGAAGCAAGTGATGATTCCAATGTTAGGTTACTGGACGAGGTCCCCAAGTTACATTAGGATGCCAGACTAGACCCCAACAATTTTTCTATTTTAGCAAAAATGTGATGATAGGATGTGTCGCACCAGGAGCAATTCCACAGACAAATTAGGGATATTTTATAGTAAAGCAAACTTTATTTAATAACAGAGTTTAACTATAACACTAAAGAATGAAACATCTTAATTATTGGCAGTTGAATAATATTTAAAAATAAAAAGAGGCCACTTTCCTTTCTAACTGATCACTGTTTTAGTTCCAAATAAGCAACATTCCTCCTACAGACTCAAAAGCCACTTTAAATATAGTTAGCAACAATAAATATACTTGCTATAATGAGTGCGAACAGTCTTGAAGCTTTCAGAGAGGTTTTGTGGAGAGAGCAGCAGCTTGTAGAAAACTTCTATCTTTTGATTTGATTTGATTTATTATTGTCACATGTATTAGCATATAGTGAAAAGTATTGTTTCTTGCGCGCTATACAGACAGCTCATAGAGAAGGAAACAAGAGAGTGCAGAATGTAGTGTTACAGTTATAGCTAGGATGTAGAGAAAGATAAACTTAATGCAAGGTAGGTCCATTCAAAAGTCTGATGGCAACAGGGAAGAAGCTGTTTTTGAGTCGATTGGTACGTGACCTCAGACTTTTGTATCTTTTTCCTGACGGAAGAAGGTCCAGGTGCGTGGGGTCCTTAATTATGCTGACTGCTTTGCCAAGGCAGCGGGAAGTGTAGACAGAGTCAATGGATGGGAGGCTGGTTTGCGTGATGGATTAGGCTATATTCATGACCTTTTGTACTTCCTTGCGGCCTTGAGCAGAGCAGGAGCCATACCATGCTGTGATACAACCAGAAAGAATGCTTTCTATGGTGCATCTGTAAAGGTTGGCGAGAGTCGTAGCTGACATGCCAAACTTCCTTGTTCTTCTGAGAAAGTAGAGGCATTGGTGGGCTTTCTTAACTATAGTGTTGGCATGGGGAGACCAGGACAGGTTGTTGGTGATCTGGACACCTAAAAACTTGAAGCTCTTGACCCTTTCTACTTCATCCCTGTTGATGTACACAGGGGCATGTTCTCCTTTACGCTTCCTGAAGTCGATGAGAATCTCCTTCATTTTGTTGACATTGAGGGAGAGATTATTGTTGCTAAACCAGTTCACCAGATCCTCTATCTCATTCCTGTACTCTGTCTCATCATTGTTTCAGATCTGACACACTAAGACAGTGTCAGCAGCAAACTTGAAAATCGAATTGGAGGGGAGTTTGACCACACAGTCATAGGTGTATAAGGAATATAGAAATATATCTCCAAACAAACCCCGGCCAGAACTGAATAGCTGTTTCTCTGCTGCAGATCTCGCTCCTCCCATTAACCACATCATCACATGACCCTGCATACCTAATCCCACATTCCATTCCTTTAATCAAAACCCCAGAGAAAATCTCCATCTATAAACTAAAATCCATTAGCTCCGTCCTAACTAAACACTACATGATTAAAATAAGTAATTATCCTGCTCTCCCAGCATCTGAGCTAAATGTTTCCCAGACATACTGACTGCTTGCAGAATGAAGCTGAATTTGTCAACATTTCTGTTAAACATAAATATATATTCATATCCATTGCACCACTTTCATCACACAGGCAACATTCTATCGGCCATATCTTAACTGTACATTTCAAAAAAGGCTTTTACAACAGAATGTGTAGCTGACTATTGTGACCATTTAAAAAATGTAGCTGCCTGCAGAAGCTCTTAAACTAATGAGTCCACATTATACTCTGAGACTTTTCCTGCACAAGTGTTTTTGACACATACGCCACGTTTCAAGAGAACACAATGCATAAGATATTAATTCCAGAAATAGTATGATTGATTTGTAAATGGAGTGCACTTCTCTGCATTCAATTTTCACAGCTCCTTATACCAAACGTATAATGGGTCTTTTTAACCAAATCTTCACAAAGAATTCCACACAACACAAAGAAAACAGTTTCTCTAATAGCCTATGCAACTGACTTAACTTGTTTTTTTTTAACAATTGCTCTCCTAATTCAAATTAAATCTGATTCATTAATGTATTTTGGATAGTGGCTGTAAAAGATCAGTGGGTCTGAGTAGGAGGGATTGCAGAGCTGGTTTCACTGTATCTGTGCAACATGTCAAAATATAGGCACAGGCAATGGACAAAGTAATTAACATGAGGGAAAACTATAACATAAATAATTGATCATCTCTTTTCACTGCTGTATTGCAATCAGCTAATCTACTGTAACTTTCCATTAAGTACTTATTGAAAAATCTGTTTCTGTATTTTTAAACCAAAGAAAACCATCAAACCAAAATAAAAGACACCACTTGTGGAGATTTCTGTGACACCAGGATGATCATCAGTTGCTAGCCTTGACCGTGATACACACGACCTGTGATTTCTTTTAAAGCATGATGTGGCTGTTATAGTTGAGTAGCTGGCAATGTGAATAGGATGTGAAATGTGGGCATGGGTCCTGCTAAGTGTGTGAGGAAAAGTGAAGCTATGGATGTTAGTATGAGTCCTGATTGATAGAGATTATTGGTAGGTGAGTGTGAGTATGTGTGAGATTAGTAACGTAGTTCATAGGATCTGCAGCTGAAGGTGCATTCACCAACCTTGACTACTTTGGTAAGGTCTTTCAACTTCTTCTTGCACTGCATCCTTGTTCCTGGAGCTATACTCAAGCATTCACCCCCTCTGTTTCTCTTGGAACTATTTTCTGAGCTTGTGCCTGGAGGATCGCTGGCCCCTCTGATTATACAAAATATCTCGCCTCTCCTCTAGGGCTCCCACCAGTGGAGTGCCTGAAGCCCTTGGTGCCTGCTCTCTCCCATGGTTAGCTATTGCGGATCAGCAGCACATTATTTCCAATGATTGGTGGCACTTTGAAGAACAGGGCAGCATGGTAGCACAGTGGTTAGCATTACCACTCACAGCTCCAAGGACCCGAGTTCGATTCCCGGCTAGGGTCACTGTCTGTGTGGAGTCTGCACATTCTCCCCGTGTCTGCGTGGGTTTCCTCCAGGTGCTCCGGTTTCTTCCCGTAGTCCAAAAGACGTGCTGGTTAGGTGCATTGGCTATGCTAAATTCTCCCTCAGTGTACCTGAACAAAGGCAGGAGTGGAGCGACGAGGGGATTTTCACAGTAACTTCATTGCAGTGTTAATATAAGCCGACTTGTGACACTAATAAGTAAAGTTATTAAACTTTTAGGTTAAGTCTAAGTAGGCAGGCTAACTTTAAGTAGTGTTTTGAAATTCAATCATTACTCCAAGCCCTATCTGGCTTGCCATTGTCATGTGACCTATAACACTACAGACAGCCATGATAAATTCAGTTCAATAATGACATTACACTAGAAAGACTGTGGACTTTCAGCTTGTAACCAATAGTGTTTTTCCCCAGCTGATGCATGCAACCATTGTGGGAAATGTATCACTGAGTCAGGCTTAAAGGTTTCAAGAATACAGTTTTATTTGAACGAAGCTTCGTGGAGAAAAGGCACTAACAAGCAGCAAAACCTTCTCTCAATGAGACAATAGGAGCGGTCCATCTTTATACCCTTTACACAATAGATGGACCGGACATCTAGCCATTACCACATCGTTCTAATCAAGTAGGTGATCGATCGTTAACACATCGTTATAGACAAATCCAGACATGAACATGTTAACATCGCATTGTCTTATGAATGGATACATTTCCTACATCAGTGGCTATCAATGGTTTTAGTTTCGGCCTATTTATATAGCAATTTACAGTAATTGGTTTTCCTGCAGTATGTATTCCCGATCCCACCTGTAGCTAATCTCATTATCTACCCCTATTGTCCTTATCCTTAAGCCCTGGCTGGCTTCCTGTAGGATTTGATTCCTGCATGTTTAACTTTGAATAGCTGTCTGTCCTTTATGTTTTAATCTCAGGTGGCTGTCTGTATTGAAAGTCAGTGCTTGTTTAATGTCTCTTTCCCAGGTGACTGTTTGTGTGCCAGGCAACCATCTTATGTGTACCCATCTGTATATTTTTCCCCCTTCACAACCAATAAACAGCATGCAGCTGATGTTGGCTGCATGTAGAAATTACTACACTGAATAATTGTACAAAGTTAGTGTCTTGTGTGATTCCACTGAATGGTGCGGGTTCATCAGACACTGAAGTGATGAAGTGATCGTCCCTTTAAAGATCAATCAGCAGAGTAAGGGTCACATGACCCAGGGAACCAATCAGGGAGCAGGGTGGGGATAACCCTGGTAAGCAGGAGTTTATGTTCCGGAATCTTCTCGGAGGCTGCAAGCCTCTGTATTATGGTGATATGTAAATAAGTGTTGCATTTTTTATTTACCTAACATGTGAGCAGGAATTATTACAGACATGATCACACCTGTTTACAGTACCTAACCCTGTGTTTCCTACATTATAATAGTGATTATATTTGAAAAATAGTTAATTGGTTATAAAGCAACTTGAGACATCCTGGAATCATGAAAGACACCAGAAACCTTTCTTTACTTCTTTCAAATCACTAGGCCTGTAAAATACAGTCAAACCCAGAAGATTTAGAAATATAAGCAGCCAAGCACTGGTGGCTGAAGGGTGGGACGTGGGGGGAGACAGTGGGAGTAATCAATCAGCCAACCATCAGTAACGTATGCAGCCATTCCACAGAGAGAATGAGGGGGAGGGGACAGTCATCCAGGAAGTTCTCTCAGTATATACATTGTAGCAGCTGATGTTTTTAATTATACAAAATTAATTTATAATTCAAGCCGGTAATTTAGCTTGGGGGAGTTTTTATGTGAATTTAATTACACAAGATTAATTTTGAATTTAGCAGTGGTGGTCGATGGATCAGTGTTTTGTGTTGTAATTGTTTATATATGGCCCATGGGGTTCCACAACTTGAAAGTAAGTGGCCCATGAAGACTTGAAAAGTACTCGTATTTTTTTCTCAATATTTTGCCTTTGAGTGCTTCCCTCTGGCTAAAGCAAAAATATAGAATATACATGTTGAACATTAAATAATCTTATTGGTTACCTAATGTTCTGCAGTTTTGCTTTTTTAGCATATTTTACATCTTTGGAAATGTATTCTCTTAATTTGCAAGAAATGCTAATTCCAATTGCAATTTGTGTGGTCTTAAGTCAGCACCTTCATCATATAATTCGACAATTATTTCACATGCTGTTGCAGCACAGGCAAGGAATAAATCTTTTTTAAATTATCTATTTTCTAATTGAACTTAACCTTTAATATATTGAATTTAATATACGCAGATTATTAGTATAACTTTGCTTTTTTGCAAGTTCATTTTGTTTAAGACTTTAATTATCAGACCTCTTCGACCCTATCTTACTTCCACTGAGGTCTGAAATGCTCACACTAACTCTGATTTATTCAATGCTCTCTTTACTGAGCTTATGATCACTATCCTCCATAAAACCTAGATTATATAAAACTCAGTGGAGGGAAGCAGAGTTAGTGGACCCTATGGTGAGGGGTATCTAATTGGGTAGATGGGTGTCAACAGGTAGAGTCTCGTCTACCTTCCTGCCCTGCCCCTACATGGGGAGCACAACACCAGTATGTTTGCTTGTGGGGTTTCATGGGTGGCGTCTTATTCAAAGGCACTCAGTCCCTGATTGAGGGACGTGGTACCATTTCATGTTGCCATGGGGAAAAGAGTAAAGGAAGGTAATTTTTAACTACGTGGAGGCTTTGGAGAGAGTGCAGAAAAGGTTTACCTGGTATGGAGGGTATTAGCTATGAGGAGAGATTGAGTAAACTAGGGTTGTTCTCCCTGGAAAGATGGAGGTTGAGGGGCGGCCTAATAGAAGTTTATAAAATTATTGTTAGAAACAAAAGAGTTGTCAGGGAAAAAGTCAGACCTCTCAGGGACAAAGGAGGGGAATTATGCTTAGAACCCAAAGGAATAGGGGAGATCCTAAATGAATACTTTGCATCGGTATTCACAAAGCAGAGGGACTTGTTGACTGGGAGTGTCTCAGAGGGAGGTGTTGACCCGTTAGAGAGAATCTCCATTACAAGGGAGGAAGTGTTAGGTTTTTTAGGTAACATTAAAACTGACAAATCCCCAGGGCCTGATGGCATCTATCCTGGACTGCTCAGGGAGACAAGAGATGTAATTGCTGGGCCTCTGACGGAAATCTTTGTCTCTTCATTGGACACAAGTGAACTCCCTGAGGGTTGGAGGATAGCAAATGTGGTACTGTTATTTAAGAAGGGTAGCAGGGATAACCCAGGTAATTATAGGCCAGTGAGCTTGACGTCTGTGGTAGGGAAGTTGTTGGAGAGGATTCTTAGAGACAGGATGTATGTGCATTTAGAACGGAACAATCTCATTAGTGATAGACAGCATGGTTTTATAAGAGGGAGGTCGTGCCTTACAAATTTGGTGGAGTTTTTTGAGGAAAAAGCGGTTGACGAAGGAAGGGCCGTGGATGTCATCTATATAGATTTCAGTAAGGCATTTGACAAAGTCCCTCATGGCAGGTTGGTTAAGAAGGTTAAGGCTCATGGGATAAAGGAGAGGTGGCTAGATGGGCAGAAAGCTGGCTTAGCCACAGGAGACAGAGGGTAGCAGTCGAAGGGTCTTTTTCCGGCTGGGGGTCTGTGACCAGTGGTGTTCCGCAGGGTTCTGTACTGGGACCTCTGCTATTTGTGATATATATAAATGATTTGGAAGAAGGTGTAACTGGTGTTATCAGCAAGTTTGCAGATGACACGAAGATGGCTGGACTTGCGAATAGCGATGTACATTGTCGGACAATACAGCAGGATCTAGATAGGCTGGAAAATTGGGCGGAGAAATGGCAGATGGAATTTAATCCGGATAAATGCGAAGTGATGCATTTTGGAAGAACTAATGTAGGGGGGAGTTATACAATAAATGGCAGAGCCATCAACAGTATAGAAACACAGAGGGACCTAGGTGTGCAAGTCCACAAATCCTTGAAGGTGGCAACACAGGTGGAGAAGGTGGTGAAGAAGGCATATGGTATGCTTGCCTTTATAGGACGGGGTATAGAGTATAAAAGCTGGAGTCTGATGTTGCAGCTGTATAGAACGCTGGTTAGGCCACATTTGGAGTACTGCGTCCAGTTCTGGTCGCCGCACTACCAGAAGGACGTGGAGGCTTTAGAGAGAGTGCAGAGAAGGTTTACCAGGATGTTGCCTGGTATGGAGGGTCTTAGCTATGAGGAGAGATTGGGTAAACTGGGCTTGTCCTCCTTGGAAAGACGGAGAATGAGGGGAGACCTAATAGAGGTGTACAAAATTATGAAGGGTAGAGATAGGGTGAACAGTGGGAAGTTTTTTCCCAGGTCGGAGGTGATGATCATGAGGGGTCACGGGCTCAAGGTGAGAGGGGCGAGGTATAACTCAGATATCAGAGGGACATTTTTTACACAGAGAGTGGTGGGGGCCTGGAATGTGCTGCCTAGTAGGGTGGTGGAGGCAGACATGCTGCTATCATTTAAGATTTACCTGGATAGTCACATGAGCAGTCTGGGAATGGAGGGATACAAACGAATGATCTAGTTGGACCAATGAACGGCACAGGCTTGGAAGGCCGAAGGGCCTGTTTCCTGTGCTGTACTGTTCTTTGTTCTTTGTTATGAAGGGCATAGATAGGGTGAACAGTTGGAAGCTTTTTCCCAGATCAGAAATGACAAACACAAGGGGTCACAAGTTCAAGGTAAGGGGGGCAAGGTTCAATACAGATATGCGGGGGACGTATTTTACACAGAGGGTGGGTGGGGGCCTGGAATGCACTACCAAGCAAGGTGGTTGAGGCAGACACGCTAGGATCATTTAAGACTTATCTAGATAGCCACATGAACAGACTGGGAATAGAGGGATACAAACGGATGGTCTAGTTAGGAACACATGATCGGTACAGGCTTGGAGGGCCGAAGGGCCTGTTCCAGTGCTGTATTGTTCTTTGTTCTTATTCAATGGCTATAGCCATAGTCACCGTGAAATCTTGTATGTGTAAACTTTGGCCAAACCCAGTATGCTCACCTCACCCCGTGGATTTGAAATTCTGAAAACTGCCAATTATGTTCTGGTCTCTGATGCACCGATAACTGTTAAAAAGAGGTTCAAACATCCAGTTATTAGCTGAAAGAATGACCCAACAAGATTTCTCATTTTAAAACTTATACTCTTAAACTTTTTTGACTAAGCACTATTTTCATCTTGTAGGTAACTTATACTTTAACTATAGAAAGTGACATTTTTCTTGTATACCTAATACACATCATACTCTCCATAGAATTACAGCAAACAGGCTACAGAAAATAGTTAACTTAACCTCTGTCATTGGGGAATTGCTGGAATCTATCATTAGGGAGATTATAGTGTGGCGTTTAGAAAATCTTATAACTTCTGTTGAGTGGCAATTAGTGTCAACTCAGTGAAAGATGCCTCATAGTCTGATCGAAACATATTGGTGTCCAGTATAAAGAGTGGTACTTGAATCAGAAAAAGTTAACATGCAGGTACAGCAAGCGATTAGGAAGAGCAAATGAAATGAAATTTATTGCAAGAGGAATGGAACATAAAAGTAGGCTGTTGGTGAGACCGCAGTTTTGGTCTCCTTATTAAGAAAGAATATAAATGTGTTAGAAGCAATTCAGAGAAGGTTCACTCAATTGATAGCTGGGATAGGGAATTATCTTAGGATGGAAGATTGGACTGGCTGGGACTGTATCTATTGGAGTTTAGAAAACTGAGAGGTGATCTTATTGAAACAGTTCAGATCCTGGGGGTCTTGATAAGGTGGATGCTGAAAGGATGTTTCCCCCTTTTGGGAGAGACAAGAACACGTGGTCTCCCATTTAAGATAGAGATGAGAGGACTCTTTTGCTCTCAGAAGGTTATGAGTCTTTGGCACAATGGTTAGCACTGAAGCCTCACAGCTCCAGGGACCCGGGTTCAATTCCAGCCTTGGGTGATTGTCTGTGTGCAGCACACATTTACCCTGCTAATCTCCCACACTAGGGTCAATTTAGCATGGCCATTCTATTTAACCCGCACATCTTTAGACTGTGGGAGGAAACCGGAGCACCTGGAGGAAACACACGCAGACACGGGGGGAATGTGCAAACTTCACACACAGACAGTGAACGAGGCCAGAATTGAACCAGGGTCCCTGACAATGTAAGGCAACAGTATCCAAAGTTAGGTGAATTAGGCATGGTAAATGCGTGGGATTATGGGCATTGTGGGCAGGGGGGTAACCCTGGGTAAGATGCTCTTTTGCAGACTTGATGGGCTGAATGGCCTCTTCTGCACTGTAAGAGCTCTATGGTTCTAACTCTCTTCCCCAATGAGCAGTAGAAGCAGGGTCAATGAATATCTTAGAGGCAGAGGGAGAGAGATTCCTGGCTAACAAGGGAGTCAAAGGATATCAGGGGTAGATGGAATGCGGAGTTGAGGCCTTAAGCAGATCAGCAATTATCTTATTGAATGGTGGAGCTGCCTAAGGGGCCAAATGGCCTACTCCAGCTCCTAATTCATATGTTCAAATGTTTGTATGTAGGATCAGTCATGTTCAGGATCCATACTCGTCATCATGGTAAAAAAAAATACCCATCAGCATGTTAGTTAAACTGCAGCTTCTAACACTTCTTATTGTCTGGAATTGTGATGTAAAATTCTAATTGTTATATTTTTAATACCGAAGTTGTAGCCTTTCTCCTGTGCCTTTGCAGACCATGTGCAGTGTTCTGATGAAGCAGAATAAGAGGTCAGACCAGGGCAGTCAAATCTCTGAAAGATGTGTACCTGGGAAGCAAACGATTTCCAAGTTTTTGAGGAAAGAGTGGGATAGATGGTGGGATTAGTTCAGAGCTTGGCACAGGCACCCTAAGCTCAATGATCTCCTCCTGTGCTGTAGCATTCTGTGACACACAGTCATCATTCAGTCACCAATTTGCAGTTATGCGTAAGTCCTTAGACCAATGTCCACAGGGTTTCCCCTGCTCATCTGTCATAATTTCAGCAGAAGACCTGGGAAAATTCCTGGGAAAACAATGATGCAGGTGTGTTGGAGAGCTGCCTGGAAACTTACTCCCTGAATATGGTCATATCTAAACAAGAATTGAACCTTACTTTCCACAAGGCTCTCCACTTCTGGTGTTGAATGATGTGCAGCCCATCATATTGGATGCTTAGGTGCTCCTTTTAAAGACATAAAATGTGCACAGCATATACATCTTACCTGGCCAAAATAATTAAACTGGTACAAGCTTCAGTATTAGATGAATAGTTGGGAACTCACCCAATTTCATTGAATCCCTAAAGTGCAGAAGGAGGCCATACACCAACAACAATTCCATCTCATCCCTATCCCTGCAACCCCATGTATTTAAATGTTTTTAAAGTTTATTTGTTAGTGTCACAAGTAAGGCTTACATTAACACTGCAATGAAGTTACTGTGAAAATCCCCTAGTCGCCACACTCCAGTGCCTGTTCGGGTACACTGAGGGTGAATTTAGCTTGGTCAATGCACCGAACCAGCCCATCTTTGAGACTGTGGGAGGAAACCGGAGCACCCGAAGGAAACCCACGCAGACACGGGGAGAACGTGCAAACTCCCCACAGACAGTGATCCAAGCTGGGAATCAAACCCGGGTCCCTGGTGCTGTGAGGCAGGAGTGTTAACCACTGTGCCAGCGTGCATTCACGCTGCTAATCCCCCTGACAAGGGACAATTTTGCATGGCTAATCGACTTAACCCGCACATCTTTGGACTGTGGGAGGAAACGGTGCACCCAGAGGAAACCCACGCAGACACGGGGAGAATGTACAGACTCCACACAGACAGTGACCCAAGCTGGGAATTGAACCCAGGTTCCTGGCCCTGTGAGGCAGCAATGCTAACCACTGTGCCGCCCCTACATTTGATTCATTTGGATTTGGAGTTTGATTATCCTTCAACTTTCCTACATGTATATTAATCCTCACTCCAATCGCTTTTTAATCTCCAAGGCTGTGCACTCTGAAATCTGGCTGAGAGGGGAGTCTGTAGGAATCTCTCTGGGGCCTCTGCTGATGTTTGTCTGTAGATCGACTAATGGAGCTGTTCAGTTATCGTGCACCCAACCCCCTTTGCAGACTTCCTCCTCCTTTCCTGTCAGCTGTCACCTCACCTCCCAACACTGTGTTAGACAACACAAACCAGGGGTTGGATAAATCAGCAGCTGGGACAAACCCAAGTGTGACTGTCAACCAAAGTCTCATGGTACAGTTTATAGCTCCAAGCCTCCAGAATTCTGGTAACCACCTTACTGAATAATCTTCTCGCTAACGTAATTGCTTGTGACAAGTCCCAGCAAAAAAAAACTGCTTAAGGGACAGATCGAAGAACACAATGTTGCATTAAGTGTTCTTCCCAAGCATGATGTGTTTCAATGTCAAAGTAATCCACCTTTAGGGGGAAATGCAAGCAATAAAATAAACGATAGGAAGAAGTCTGGAAAAAAATCAAAGTAGACCTTCCACAGAATGAAACACAATTTTATCTTGTAATGGAGCTCCATATTTCTAACATGGCATTCTGACCTGGGCTTCCTGGGAAATGTTGAAGGTACCTGCCCCTGGACTCCTTCCGTGGTAGTGGAGGACTTTGCCAGGAAATCAAGCCACAACCCCATTTTGCAGCATCAGCAGCCGTACGTTTAAATGTCCCAAAGCCACTTTAACAAGCTAGGCTAGAAGGTCTGTGTGTAAGGTAAGAGGACCTAGATGGTTTGGTCACAGGTTAGAGGGTATTAAGGGGGTTGGGGCTGGAGGGTAATTTGGGGGCCAGGATAGTGGTCAGGGGGTTAGGAGGATAGTCAGATGCTCGTGGGGGGAGGGTGAGGGGGGGGTGGGGCCGGCTAGATGAGGGGGCCAGGAGGATAGTCAGAGTGGGGGTGATGGAATCAAGGAGTAGTCAAGGAGTCACAGGATGATAGTCAAGGGGTCCAGTGGGGATTTGGGGATAGGTCAGTAGTAACCCAAAGTTACAACTGGTTTTAGTCCTTCTAACCTTTTCCAGGTTCCTTGTGCTAAGTGAGCTGGAACCACCAAAAGTCTCCAAATTTAATTCAGAATTTCGGAGAGTTCCAGATGTAGGAGAAATACCCAAAGGAAGTTAAAACTCCCACGGCAATTCCCATGTAATCAGTGCGCAGGGACTTCCAAGGGGGCCACCAGCATATCTTCTGGGCTACAACCATCCAGAGAGAGGGAGATCTAAGTCAATGTCACTTGTTAGTGTCCGACAGCGTTATTTGTCAACTTAAAAGAAAAATCAGCGTGCCTCAACATTCAACCTGTTTGTCATCACCTCCAGAAAAACAGATCCTGTGATGGTTGTGTCACCTGTCTGTGACACCTAACATGCAAACTGTTTCTCTGCCTCCTGTAGCTGCTCAAAAACAAACACTGAAAACAAATGTTTCACTCTACAAATCTTAACAATGTTGTAATGTAATATGCTGATATACCGATTCAATCAACTCACTACTGTGTGAAGGCCTGGCGAAGATTTGCCAGACACACCAATAAGGTATGTTTCGTAATTCATTCATGGGACATGGGCTTCACTGGCAAGGCCAACATTTATTGCCCTGGAGAAGGCAGTGGTGAGCTGCCTTCTTAAATCATGTGATCTAGGTGTACCCACAATGCTGTTAACATTGTTGGAGCTGCACTCTTCAAGGCAAGTGGAGAGTATTTCATCACACTCCTGATTTGTGCCTTGTCGATGGTGGACAGGTTTTGAGGAGTCAGGAGATGAGTTACTTGCTACCGGGTTCCCAACTTCTGATCTGCTGTTGTAGGCACAGTATGTATGTGGCTGGCCCAGTTAAGTTCCTGATAACTCCCAGAATATTAAAGGTGGGTGAATCAATGATGGAAATGCTGTTGAATGTTGAAGGGGTGATTGTTAGATTCTCCTTTGTTGGAGATGGTCACTACCTGGTGCTTATGAAGTGCAATATTACTTTCCACTTAACAGCCAAGCCTGAATATTGTCCAGCGCTTGCTGCATGCGGGAATGGATTGTTATCTGAAGATTTATGAATGGGACTGAACACTGCCAAGGAAAGATCAAGAGGGAATGAACCCAACCATGTATTTTTTTTACTGCTCGGATAAGCTTCACAGGAAAGTTTGCGTCCCCTCTTCCCAAAAGACAAGGGCCTTCTAAACCCATCCAGCCAGCTGCACCCCCTTCCCTCCCCCATTCCCCACCCCACTGTCATGGCATGACAACCATGGCTCAACTGGTGGCGTTCTCCTCTTGGATTCAGATTTTGGGTTCAAGACCCAATCTAGGACTTGAGCACAACAATTAAGAAATGCAGTTGTGTCTTTTCTTGCTCCTGCACTGGTACATTGGGTGTCCCCCAACGATCTATCCTTGGTCCCCCTCCTATATCCCTTCTAGTGGCACAATGTTTCATCTGAAAACACAACTTTTTTCCACATGCACGCTGATGACACCCAGCTTTATCTCAAAACTACCTATCTCAGCTCCTCCACTGTCACTGAATAATCACACTGCTTATCCAACATCCAAGACCAGATGAACAGAAATGTTGTCTAATTAAAAATTGGAAAGAATGAAATCATTGATTTCGATCCCCATGACAAATTTTATTTGCTAGCTACTGATTTCATCCCTTCCCCAGCAACTGTCTGAACTGAACCAGACTGTTCACAATATTTGACCCTGCCTTGAACTTCTAACCACATTCCATGCCATCACTAAGAGAGCCTATTTCCATCTTCGTAACATCGCCTGATTTGACCCCTGTCCCAACAAATGTGTGCAAAGACCCTCACTCATGCCTGTTGCCCCCAGATTTGACTATTCAGGTGCACTTCTGGCCAGCTTCCCACATTCAACACTATGTGAACTTGAAGTCATCCTAAACTCTGTTGCCTGTGTCCTTAACTTGCAGCAAGGGCTATGGAATTGCCTATGGAAAAGCCCATGGAATTGGAGGAAGTGTGTCAGCATGGATTGAAAACTGGCCGTCACATAGAAAACAGAGAGTTGGAATAAATATGTCCTTTTCAGAGCAGAAGGATGTAACTAGTGGAGTTCCACAGGGATCATTTCTTGTCCTGCAATTGTTCACTATTTACATTAATGACCTGAAGGAAGGAACAGAATGCAAGGTTTCCAAATTTGCCAATGATATAAAGATAGGTGGAGGGGCATATCGTGATGAGGATACTGAGATTCTGCAATTGGATAAAGGTAGGTTGGGTAATTGCACAAAAACCTGGCAAATGGAGTTTAATGTGGGGAAGTGTGAGGTCATGCACTTCAGTAGGTGGAATCAAAATTATCTAAATTGAGTGAGACTGCAGGTGAGTGAAGTATAGAGGGATCTAGGTGTTCTAGCGCATAAATCACAAAAAGCTAGCAGGCAGTTAAGGAGGAAAACAGCATTTTGGCCTTAATTGCAAAGTCGTTGGAGTTTAAAAGTAGGGAGGTTTTGTTGCAATTGTGCAGTGTGTTGTTGAGCCCTTACCTGGAATACTGCGTACAGTTTTTGTCTCTTTACCTAAAAAAAGGATATAGTTTCACTGGACGCAGCCCAAAGAAGATTCACCAGATTAAATCCTGGGATGAGAGGTTAGTCCTATCAAGAGAAACTAAATAGTCTGAGTCTGTATTCTTTGGAGTTTCGAAGAGTGAGGGGTGACCTTATTCAAACATGTAAGATCCTGAGGGGGCTTGACAGGGTAGATGTAGATGGTGAGATGTTTTCACGAGTGGGGGAGTCTCGATTAAGAGGACATAGCTACAAGATAAAGGCTGGTCATTTAAAACTGAGATGCATAAAAATTTCTTCTCGCAGAGGATGGTGAATCTCTGAAATTCTCTGCCCCAAAAGGTGGTGGAGGCTGGATCATTAGAAGTATTTAAAGTGATATGTCGAAGAATAGAGGGCTATGGGGAAATGGCACAGAAAAGGCGTTGAGGCCGGCATAGATAAGCCATGATCACATTGAATGGTGGGGCAGGCTTGAAGGGCCTGGTGGCCTGTTCCTGCTTCTATTTCTTGTGTGCTTGTGTTCACACATCACGCCTGTGTTCACCAACCTCCCAGCCAAGCAACATCTAGATTTTAAAATTTTCATCCAGTTTTTAAATCTGCCCATGGCCTTGCACCCCCCTCCCACTTCTGCCACCACCCCCCCCTCTACTTCCGCACCACCACCACCCCCCACCCCCCCACCCCCCCCCCCCCCCCCCCCCCACCACCCACTCTCCTTCTCCCTCCAAGACCCTCACACTCTCTATAAACGCTTCCAGCTCCAAACTGTCCAGCACACCTACATTCATCCGATTCTGGCCTCTTGAGCAGCTTCGATTTTGATTTCTCCACCAGTAGTGGCCATGCTTTCAGTAGCCTAGGCTCTGCAGTTCCCTCTCCAAACTGCTCTCCCTCTCTTACCTCCTTTACGATATTCTTTAAAGCCTACCTCTCTGAGCAAGCTTTTTGTCATCTGTGCTAACCACCTTATGGTGCTCGATGTCTAATTTCGTATTACCTGAAATGCACTTGGAGTTTTATTACTTTAAAAGTGCTGTACAAGTGCAAGTTATTCTGGTTGTTGCTGTTGTAACATATCTCTGGGAGGATTTTAAATGTCTGCCTGCCCACTTTCCACAGGCATTTTGAGCTAAAACCACCACTATTGAACAGAGATGATGGTTAAAAAGTTGAAATATAGTTTGAATTTTATGCAAAGAGCTACTTGAGAACCTCTTGATTTATCACTGATTTCCTCTTGATGCTACAATACTTTTGACCTCTGCTGAAAACTACAGCAAAATTGTCATCTTTTTGAAACTGGCTTCTACTTTTGCTCATAACACTGAATGTTACCAGACTCTCATTATGAATGAGAGTCTGGTAACATGTTACCATGTATGTTACCAGATACATGTGGTATGTATCTGGATGTTACCAAACTCTCATTACTGCAGTTTCTATTGAATCCTTCCATAATTCTTGCAGAAAGATTAGTGTTACTTGCTACCAAATTGAGATTTACCCCATGAAAAACTGACAAACATTGACAGTCAGGTGGTGAAATTCAATATGTTATAATCTCGGTGGAGACCAGTAGCATTTAAAAAGCAATTCAACTCCCATTTATTAACTAAATGAATTATGCCATGAAATTTCTAAACAAAAAGTATTTACTGTACAAGAGTTAAACGAAACAGGTACTATTAACTTAACATTATATTTCATGAACATATATTTTAAATCCAACAACCTCAACAGATTACTTCACACTTTATTTTTAATTTCACCCAAGGGTTCCCCTATACTTTACAGAATCTTCACTTCTGCTTGGAGCAAACCAGTATGTGCCACAATTCACAGGAATTCACTTTGATTTTCCTCTGTGTTCCTGCCATTCTCTGGGAATGAGATTTCCTTGGATCCTTCCATTAGCACCAAGCGAAGAAGCACTCCAACTCTCTTTAAACAACTCATGATTGTGGACTCCGTAGTTCAAGCATGGGCCTCACTGCACTCATGCTTAGTGACTCTATATCAGAAAACACCCTTGGTTTCTGATAGCCCTCTGCTATTAGTCTACAACTCTTACATAAGAACATAAGAAATAGGAGCAGGAGTAGGCCATCTAGCCCCTCAAGCCTGCTCCGCCATTCAATAAGATCATGGCTGATCTGATAGTTGGCAGATTCTCTCTCAGCTTGCCTTCAAACTGTTCCCAGGCTTCATCTTTTACTGTGTGTTACTACGAGAAATTATATAGATGAATCAAAAACAAAAAACCTCCATGCAATCTCTCC
Organism: Mustelus asterias; assembly: GCF_964213995.1. Taxonomy (NCBI): domain Eukaryota; kingdom Metazoa; phylum Chordata; class Chondrichthyes; order Carcharhiniformes; family Triakidae; genus Mustelus; species Mustelus asterias. The sequence continues at coordinate 56,372,355 of NC_135802.1, forward strand.
CCATGACACACCTGGGATGTCCTAGATAGAAAAATTAAAGTCTCCAACTTAAACCTGTTCTTTGACCATAAAAAAGGGATGGTTAATTTAAAACCTTTCCTCTTCCACTAGTTGCTTTCCAATCTTTCTTTGATCAGGGAACCACATGAATAATTTATACCTCCAATGGGGGCAACTGCAATCTTACAAGACACACTGGTAAGAAGCAAAGGGAAGATCACCTGTTACTCTGATAAAGAGTCATGCAGACTCAAAATGTTAACTCTTCACTCTCTCCACAGATACTGCCTGACCTGTTGAGCTTTCTCAGCCTTTTCTGTTTTCATTTCAGTTTTCCAGCCAGCATTTGTTGAATTTTGCTTCCATATCTTGTGTTGTTTATTGTTCTCATGGCTCTAACTCGAGCCCCTTTAAGGAAATAAGAACCATCCTTTGCATTGTAATTATCTTACAGATGCTTTACCACCTTCTCAAACCAGGAGTTTGAATTAATCTTACCTTGAAAAATTTCACCTCCAAACTAAGAGTTGTATTCCTAAAATGTATGAATCATGAAATTAGATATTCATAAAAAAACAATAACCATCAGCAAAAAAGCACTCGGAACTATGTTTGCACAGAATGTTTGTGCACATTTAGTGACAAGGGGGCATTAGGTGCACAGACAGCTTGCCTGTTAGTGGTGAAGTAAATAACAGCCTCCTATCAGTAATTTTTCATCAGTAATAATGCACGTGTTTCTCAGCAACATTGTTATTGAAATTAAAGCTAGAAATAGAACATTTGAGCTTCTCATAATTATAGTAGATGTCTCAGTTGGAACATCCTTGTGGTGAGGAAAAATTCCCCCATTATCTTTTGTCCCAGCATCTGTTCCTACATTATTATTGAAAGGGTTAGGATGTATTGTTTGCAGGCAAATGTTCCATAGAATCCATAAAATCTCAATACCACAGATGGAGGCTATTTGGTTCATCAAATCTGCATCGATGCCCTGAAGAGCACTCTACCTAGTTCCCCCCACCCAATCCCAGTAACCCCATGCATATACCATGGTTAATCACCTAACCTAGACACCTTTGGACACTCAGGGGCAATTTAGCATGGGCAATCCACCTAAGCTGCACATTGGGACACAAGCACATACGGGGAGAACATGCAAACTCCACACGGACAGTGACGCAAGGCCAGAATCGAGCCCAGGTCCTTGGTACTGTGAGGCAGCAAAGCTAAACACTGTGCCACCTTGCCACCCCATTCCTGTAAAATAATGGGAGTATTCATGGAATAATAGCTTCCTTTTGTAACAAATTCCAAACAATAAAAATGTCATGGGTGTTATATTTATGCATCCATGTTCAGCAGTGTTTGCTACAATACACTTTGCTCAAAAATGATAATTTTCCCCAATCATCTGTAACAAGACAGCTAGGAGAATGTCTGATCTTAAACTCAAAAAGTATATTGGATGTTTATTCATCTGCAAATGCACACAAGTTGGATTGGAGGAAGATAACAAAACAGGACATAATAGGAGCATAGAGATGAAAATTCTTAATGGTTTAGCGAATGATAGGATGCAAATTCACACCTACCCAGATATTGTGAGTTTTTGATCTGAGAGATTAAGCAAAGGGTTATGTTTATCGACACAGGAAGAGAACGATGGCTGGTGCAGTGACCCCTGGTGCATTCTAATTGCTCAATTCCAGAGTGGTGTTGGCAGAGGCCTAGAACTAGCCCATGTTACTTTCTGTTCACCCCAACCTGACAAATGCTTTGGAGAGAGGTAGAAGGAGTCAATAAAGAGAAAATGTTCAATAGCATTTCAAACTAGCCAACCTGAACCTGTTAGCGAGTGCCACAGCAGCTAATGCAGTAATTTAGTTCAAAAGCATATTTGTCTCAACCCACACCATCATTATTTTCTCCATTCCAAACAATAAAAATGTCACGGGTGTTATATTTATGCATCCATGTCCAAATGAACATTCTGCATGCTTTTACAAAAGCTTGTTTCACAATCCCAATGGACTATGTTCAGATAATAATTGAGCTATATTGTGTATGAGTCCAAGACAGTTGAAGTGTTTTTTTTTGTGGAATGAAAGCCATTCTTGATAGCTATAGGGGTGAAATTGCAATGCACAATAGTCATGTGTTAATGCGATTATATGAAATTCCTCTGCAACAGCTATGATACTGTTAATCCACTTAAATTAGATGAGTTGATGCTTCTATTAAAATGCCAGATGGCGCAAATTCAGTAGGATAGATTTTAATTTTTGAATGTCGAACTGGCAGGCTACACTGACTGATGGATCGTCTGTCCCAACAATGAAGAGGCTGGAGCCATTTTAAGGTCCAGACCTCATTTAAGTAGAATCTATGAGCTCTCCACCCCATATCGCAATTCAGCTTTCTGGATTCAAGACAGTGCCACATCAGACTGGCGGAGATGTTCAAAATAATGAAGGGCTGGACAGAGTAGATAGGAAGAAATTGTTCCCCCTCGTAAAAAGATCAAGAACGAGAGGGCACAGATTTAAAGTGATTTGCAAAAGAAGCAAATGTGATGTGAGAAAAAACTATTTCACTCAATGATTGATTTGGGTCTGGAATGCTCTGCCTGGAAGTGTGCTGGAGGCAGGTTCGATCGAGGCATTCAAGAGGGTATTAGATGATTATTTGAATAGAAGCAAGCTACAGGTTAATAGGGAAAAGGCAGGGGAATGGCACTAAGTCATGATGTTCATTTGGAAAACCAGAGCAGACAAGGTGGGCCAAAAGACCTCCTCCTACACCATAACACTGCGACGTCTTTTGATGGTATGGAATGAAGGCAGAATGTTGGCCAGATCACCTAAAAAAATCTATGAAATCAAGTTGAATTGGTGGAACAGGTGGATAAAACCTCAGGGTAATGATTTATCCAAAGTGTAGGCTTTGGAATAATGCAACACCATTGGTCTGCCAGTTTATGAGCGCAAGTGAATACATTGAATAAGATCAACAATTAGATCCTGGAAAGTACGACCACATTTTGTATCTTGGGAACCTCCTACCAACAAAGGTGGACACAGGTGATGAAATTTATCATCATCTCCAATGTGCCAGCTCAGTCTTTGGCCAACTGAGGAAAAGAGTATTTGAGGACCAAGATCTCAACCTCCTGAGATTACGTTTACCAAGCAGTTGTTACCCCCATGCTCCTATTTGCTTTGGAGATTTGCACAACCTACAGCAGGGACCTCATACACTGGAGGCATACCACCAGTGGTACCTTTGTTACATCCTCCAAATCTGGTGGCAAGAAAAGTGATCCAATGGCAGCAGCTTCCCCCAATCTAATTTGACCAGCGTCAAGGCACTAATCGCACAAAACCAGCTTCACTAGGTGGGCCTGACACAAGACTCCCAAGTAACTGTGTTACTCAGAACTTGGTCATGGTGGGAAGCTCCCAGGAGGAGGGATGTCCTCAAAGCATCTCTAAAGCAGTCACAACATATCCACCGACTCATGGGAGACACTGGCTTGTGAATGACCAACATGGAGAAAGCTCATTCAGAGAGGCACCAGACACATCATGAGACTTCACTGGGAATGTGCTGAGGTGATGTTGAGTGCACAAACCTCCAAACAACCAATCCGATCCTTCAAGCACCCTGCATATGGCAGAGTCTGCCGATTGTGCATTGGCTTATCAGCCATCTTAGAACTTATTGAACCAGAATGGAAACAAGTTATCCTCGACCCCAAAGAATTAGCTAAGAGATTTTGGGAGTGGAACACGAAACCTTGTAACTCAGAGGTAAGGGAATCATTATAATTTTACACTCCTGGTATTCTCGTACTCATGATGTGGAAATGCTGGCGTTGGACTGGGGTAAACACAGTAAGAAGTCTCACAACATCAGGTTAAAGTCCAACAGGTTTATTTGGTAGCACAAGCCACTGGCTTTCGGAGTGCTGCTCCTTCATCAGGTGAGTCACTTGATGAAGGGGCAGCGCTCCGAAAGCTAGTGGCTTGTGCTACCAAATAAACCTGTTGGACTTCAACCTGGTGTTGTGAGACTTCTTACTGTATTCTCGTACTCACCAGCGCAAAGTAAAGGGAACCACGACTGCTCTCCACAAATGGAGACCAGATGTGATAACCATGCTGGGGGGCTTAGAGGCTATTGGAGCTCCCAAGTGGTCAGGGACATGGCTGGACAGTGCCATGGTACTTCCAGGTTGCCACTGCCATATTGCCACTGTCATGTTGGCTCTGCCAAGGGGCAGGGCCTGAGGGGGGCTTAAGGGGAGGGGCCTGAAGAAGGGTAAGGCGGGGCCTTAAGAGCGGTCCTGAGGAGGGTCCTGAAGAGGGGGCTTTGTCGAATCCTTAGTGAGATTTCATGCACTTAGGGGGGAACGTGCTGGAGCGATTGTGTGTGTATGTTGTGGGGGGCGGGGGGCGGGAATCTTTGCCGGTTAATTGGGGAGGCATCAATAGGGTAATCTAGAGATTGGGGTGCCCTTTAAAAAGGGTGCTCTGATCTCCGAGGATATGGCCGTGCCTATATCTTTAGATCCGGCACCTCTCTTCCCCAAGCTCAAAAAAAATGTCTAAGTGTGGGTGGATTATGATCTGGATCACAATAACTCACCCATTTGCAATGACTCCAGTTTTCCCACCAGAGACAAATATTTTGGGATAATTGTGCCCTTAGTCCCAGGCATGTTGTTGCAGTGCCTTTTCCAGCTCCTGCAGTGATGTGGCTGGATGGACTGAAGAGCTGTTGGCCAATCAGATTGGTCTGCAGCTCTACACGTGGGATTCCATCCAAGTGAGGACAGGAGTCCCGCCTGCTGCCAATCAACACTCTTTAGAGTGTAGCATGGCAGTGGGCCTGTCAGAGTTGGCGGGGGGGTGGGGTGGTGTATGTGTTTCCCATTGACCGGATCGAGCCTCCACCATCTTAAAACTTCAGCCCATGGCATTTTGGGTTTTCAACAAGTTTGTCACAGAGGCAGGAAGGGTTAGTTTAATTCACATTAAGATCTGTTCTTAAGCAAGATTTTGCTTTTATTGGGTTAGGTTCATATGATAACCACATGCTGGAGTGAATCGGAAGTCAAACAAAGCATCTTTCAGATTATTTTGTTGGAGTAAAAGTGAGACGCTGCCAGAGGGAATCTCGAAATTAAAAGATACAAGATGGTTACCTGGTACAAAATGGACTCTGTGGAAAGACATTAAGATGTGCTGACTTAGGCATAGACATTGCACAACGAGCTAACTCCTGTTATTGTCTAATTACTACAGGAAATAAACCAGATCTTGAAGTCCAGATGATCACCTTAGCTTAAGATAAAGCAGAACCGAAACAATGAGTTTTGTTAACGAGATCAGTCGTTGATAGGGGGGGCATAATCGGCTAACGATGTGATAACTGCTAATGTCTGTACTTGTCGATTCTTTGAAAAGTATAAAAGAAGCTCAGCTGCCATTTTAAAATTGAGAAGGTGACTGCGTGCACTACTTTACTCTGTCTTAAAGTAGCAGATTGAATAGGATAGGAATCTGATCTGTGAAAGGTCAGAACATTGAATACAGGAGTTGGGACGTCTTGTTGAATTTGTACAAGGCATTGGTAAGGCCACACTTGGAATACTGTGTACAGTTCTGGTCACCCTATTATAGAAAAGATATTATTAAACTAGGAAGAGTGCAGAAAAGATTTACTAGGATGCTGCCGGGATTTGATGGTTTGAGTTATGAGAGGCTGGATAGACTGGGACTTTTTTCCCTGGAAGGTTGAGGGGTGACCTTATAGAGGCCTATAAAATAATGAGGGGCATAGATAAGATAGATAGACAGTATCTTTTCCCAAAGGTAGGGGAGTCTAAAACTAGAGGACATAGGTTTAAGTGAGAGGGGAGAGATACAAAAGTGTCCAGAGGGGCAATGTTTTCACACAGAGGGTGGTGAGTGTCTGGAACTAGCTGCCAGAGGTAGTAGTAGAGGCGAGTACAATTTTGTCTTTTAAAAAGCATTTAGACAGTTACAGGGTAAGATGGGTATAGAGGGATATGGGCCAGATGCGGTCAATTGGGACTAGCTTAGGGGTTTATTTAAAAAAAAGGGTGGCATGGGCAAATTGGGCCGTAGGGCCTGTTTCCATGCTGTAAACCTCTATGACTCTAAGGTGACAACCGCAATAAATATACACATCATGCGATCGGAATTCTCCAGATGTGCAGACCCCACCACTGCTGCTGGCAAGAACGGAGAATTTGGTGCTCAGCCAAATCTCTGTTCACTGCAGCAGCATGGGAGAATCCCAACTACGAGCAAGGTCAGAGAATCCCATGTCCCAACCAAAAAAACGTAACTTCCCATTATTATATATTGCATCTTGCTCATTTATATATCAGAGTGGCTATCATACAGGCTCAGCTCATTAAAATCAATACTAATCATATTCCACAGCACTATGATCAGATTATCCTGAGCTCTTCATTGAGCAGTTTATTTTAATTGCTTTCATCTGTAATTTTGAACATGTTCAATCCTCAGCATACTGAGAATCACACACTGCAGCACGCAAGGTCACAGAAGCTACAAACCTTCAACCACAAGTGTCAACTCATTTCGTTGCATTGGCAACTGGAATTTAACTTTGTCTCCTTGTTAAACATTATCATTGAATCTTCCCTGTCATTCTCAGGAGCATTTTTTTCTGAAATGATAGTTTCAAGGTTAAGTCCTTTTCAGTATATTTACAGATCTGTCATTGTCACCAAAATGCAAAGGACGAGATTTATGATCAGCAACAGTGACACAGATTGAAAACCATTTAAATACGCGGAGCAGTGGTTATTTTTAAGAGCTCACTGTTTTTAACCAAAGCAAGTACCTGTCACTGCTAATGAATCACACTGGTAGGTCGGTATTCAAAGAGAAACTTATACTTGCCACTTTTGACAATTCTTTCTATTATTGCTTGACAACAAACTCTAGAAAGGCACACAAATTTAGTTTGCAGACAATAATGATTCAACCACAAAATAGTGGTTCAATCACAGAAACGGCTCAGTGTGGGCAGAGGGGTGAAATCAGTAGCTAAGGAATAGAGTTTATGATGGAGACCCAAAGACAACTTTTAGATTGAAGGAAACTGCAGCTCATCGAGAACTGGATTCTGCACATGCAGTCAGCGTAAATCAAACATTATTTTTAAAAGGATGTAAAGGCCCACACTTCATAAACGCACACTCTTTGTATAGACAACACAACCAGGAGAAATTCAAGATTTATGGACACTGGGGAGTTGGGGCCGGGGTGGGGGGGCAAGTTGCATCCATAACTTTGAAATGGCAGTGACTATAAAGAAGCAGTACAAATCACTGGAAGTTATTAAACAGCTTCATTTCTGCAAAATGCGTTTTTAGATATAGTACAGACCCAAACTCATCAAAGAAATAAAAAATTCAGGATAGTGAAGAAACCAGTGAAAATAAAATCACAACCATGGACATTATCATAAAAGCTTGTAAGGAATTGAAAACAGGGCCCTGGTAAAACAAAAATTGGTGTCCCCTGTAGTTCTGTGCTCATACAGTTTTGATTATTCCACTTAAAACAGATCTATTCCGGGGTCTCAGCACTCGCTAACAACAGCAGAAGAAAGGCGTAACAGATTCTTTATTCCATTGAAAAGCTTTTTAGATAAGCTATTTTTTCATTAAACTGAATACATGTCATATTTGCATTGTGCTCTCAACTGCTGATCTGCAGCTCGGGGCTGCAGATTTCACTGGGAAATGTGGGATGATGTTCTCTTAAATTTACAATATGGAAAATGATAGCAGCCATTATATTGCAAGGTCCTTTTTGTTCTGTGCAATTGAAACATGCTTTAGCTGCTTCCTAACAGATCAATATACTATTTGGCTAGATGACTGAATGCTGACTCTTTGCTAGGAGTACTAAACTACAATGCCAGCAACTTTGGCTGCAAGAATAGATGCAAAGCACTACTGATCATGAGTAATATTAGTACACAGCATGTGTTAGGGTCCAACAGGCAGCACAGGACCTCAGTTTCACTATTTCAGTCTTCCAGCCTGTTTCACGCTTCCTATTTCAAGGCCAATCTGAAAGCTGCACCAAGTGGGACCTCAGCAACCCAGGGACGGGCAATTTTCTTTTCAATTTTTCACTGCCGGCTGTCCCATTTCATTAAACAAATGCTGTGCATGGCAGTTAAAAATAATCTTCAACGAGAGAAACAAAAGGCAGTTACGAAACACGGGAGTAGCTGAGCTGGTGGGGGAGTAAGGCAAATAGACATGGAAGAGCAAGAAAATGTCAGAGCGGAGCAGGCCCCATAGCCCAAGAGTCTGAAAGAAGAAAGAAGATGAGGAGCCCCTATGTGACTGTGAATTCTTCACATCACAATTACTCTTTCCAAAGATTTAACCTTGCTACAGTCACTATTGCAGCTTATGACAGACACCTTTATGCCAAGCAGCCGCTGATTTTTGCTATCTGGCTGTATCGGCATTTGCAGCACAGCTTTTGATTTGATTTTGATTTATTATTGTCACATGTATTGGGATACAGTGAAAAGTATTGTTTCTTGTGCACTTTACAGACAAAATATACCATTCATAGAATACATAGGGGATGCAGAATGTAGTGTTACAGCCATAGCTAGGGTGTAGAGAAAGATCAACTTAATATAAGGCAGGTCCATTCAAAAGTCCAGTGACAGCAGCGAAGGCGTTGTTCCTGAGATTCAAAAGTTAAATTCTGAGGAGCGTTTGCATAAACTAGGCTTGTAATCTCTGGATTATATAGAAGTTTAAGAGTTAGTTTTATTGAGGGTAGATAGAGAGAATAGTTTTCTACTGGTGACAGAGTCTTGGATAAGGGGATATAATATTGAAATCAAACTGAGGCTATTCGGAAAGGAGCTAGTAAACACTGATCAAACGGTGGTAGGAACGTGAAATTCTCCCCACAAAAAGCAGTTACTGTTTCCTCAATTAATATGTTTAATTTGAAATTGATAAACCTTTGTCAGGCAAATGGGTTAAAGGATATAGGGCCGAGGGGATAGGTAGGATACAGATCAGCCATAATCTCACTGAATGATGTTGAGGGGCCGAATGGACTACTTCTGTTTCAATGTTAGGATCTTTCTTGGTCTGTGGTTGAGAAAGCGATCCTACGATCAGAAACAAGGGAAGATTTTAGGATTTGTCTCAAGTCTAAGTGCCTCCTAATGATCTAGCTCTTCTTTTAAAATTACTTCCTGCTGTTCTGGATTCCCCCACCAAAGAAAACCATTCCTCCCTACCCAATCTACTCAATTACTTTAAACTTTTCATTAGACTACTATTCAACCTTCTCAACTCAAAAATGTTCAGGTTTATGCAATCTGCCTTCACAATTTAGTCTTTTAAGTGCTGGCATCATTCTGGGGAATCTCCACTGCGTCCCAAGCCAATAAATCTTTCCTGAGCTTCAGTGTTGTAACTATGGGCGGGATCTTCCAGTTCCACTGAAGGCGAACCCTCCACGTGCTGTGTTCCTCAGCGGCGGGATGGGTGAGCCACGCAAGACCATGTGGACATCAGCGGGACAGGAAGTGAGGGGCGCCCGTGCCAAATGCTTAGTTTTTACTGAAATATTACTTCCTCACTTTAAAATTCCACCTTCCCCAAGCCAACATTCCTTTTTTCTTTTTGGTTACTTATTATACAGAAGACACTGGGGACACAATCTTACAGGCTGTTCATGCCCTACTGCCACTGCAGCGAGGACAGAGAATTTGGTGCTCAGCCAAATCTCCATTCACTGCAACGGGGACCAGAAAATCCCACCGGCGTGAACAGTCATAAGATTCCACCCTGGGTCCCACCGCCCTTTCAAGTATTCCTGGATAATCCTGAGGTCACACTTGTGAAAACAGTGATTTTTATGGAAGTCGAGGCAAGAAAGAACATGCACTGATATTGTGCATTTCATGACCAGACGTGCAGTCAATTTTGGACAGCACACAGGGGGAACAGCCCTTTTCTTATGAATTATGGAGTTTGTACGTTCTCCCCGAGTCTGCGTGGGTTTTCTCCGGGTGCTCTGGTTTCCTCCCAGAGTCTGAAAGACGTGTTGGTTAGATGCATTGATCCGAACAGGCGCCGGAGTGTGGCGACCAGGGGAATTTCACAGTAGCTTCATTGCAGTGTTAATATAAGCCTTACTTGTGACTAATAAATAAACTTTAAATAAATAAACTTTGAATAGTGCCACCCAAAAAGAGTAGATTGTCTTTCCTTTTCATCCAACAGGAAGAACCTCCAACATTACAACGCTCAGGACTTTGATAATCAAAATGCATGTTTCACTTTTCACCATCGTATAGCTATTCCATTTCTATATCTACATCAACATCCCTGTTTTCAGTATGATCCGAAACCATGCACGTTATCTATCCACAAGCTATAAAATGACGAGAGATCCTGATTCATTCATAACAAGCAAACATTTCCATTCCCTTTCTCAGTATGATTGCTGGCTTAGATATTTCTGGTTACATGAGCAAGAAGTGACAGCTGGTATACTGTGCTGCAGACAGTGCTAACCTGAGGTCATATGGCCAGAAATAGGCAGCCAACCTTGAATAAGGCATTTATTTCATACCTACGTCCTTATTAACTCAAACTTCACAGATTTGTTCAGAAGTAACAACAGGAATTTACCAACACTGGCTGAGCTTTGCTTACACAAGTTCAGGAGTCTGTGTTGAACACAGTTAAAGTAAATGTCATGTTTAAGAAGCTTATTGCATCTGTAAATCCAATAAATGGCTGATCATAGAATCCCTACAGTGCAGAAGGAGGCCATTTGGCCCATCGAGTCTGTACCAACCACAATCCCACCCAGGCCCTATCCCCATAACCCCATGCATTTACCTAACTAGTCCCCCTGACACTAAGGGGCAATTTTGCCAATCAACCTTACCTGCACATCTTTGGACTGTGGAAGGAAACCAGAGCACTTGGAGGAAACCCACGCAGACACAGGGAGAACGTGCAAACTCCACATAGACAGTGACCCGAGGCCGGGAATTGAACCCAGGTCCCTGGCACTGTGAGGCAGCAGTGCTAACCACTATGCCACCATGGCACCCTGATCTGAAGTTATGTGACTGAGGACACCTAGCAGAAAGAAGAACTTCATTCAAACAAAGTCGTCCCATTCAAAGGCAAAATACTATTGATGCTGGAAAGTTGAAATGGGAAAACACTGGTCAGGTAGCATCTGGGCAGAGAGGAAGGATTAACCTTTCAGACCAATAATTTTTTTTGTCAGAGCTGACAAAAGTTCATTGGCCTGAAATGCTCTCCACAGATATTTCCAGCAATGTTTTATTTCAAAGCCTTCCCTTTATCTGGTTAATGCTCCGGAAATATCTTTGTTAATAATTTCTTAATATATGGAGTCACATAAATTGTTTTAAGATGTTTCATTGTTAAGAGTTTACTGCTGTTTTATCTTATGAGTGCAATACTTCATGGTTTAGTGAGCTTGCTTGCAGAGAATTCTGCATCAGTGCTTTCTCCTCATGGTGAAGACAGTGAGAATGTAAAATGCAATCTCCTGCTCCATTACAGATATAGGCTTTCACTGGATAGTGTAGATACATGCTACAAGGATGATCACAATAAGATATTTCTTGTATTATCTTCTGGCAATTACCTTTTAATCACATATGTAGCCTAGAAAGTACTGGTAGTGATCTGTGTTCAAATATCATCAGGCCATATGATGTAGGAAGCCATTCGGCCCATCAAGTCTGTTCCGCCATTCAATGAGATCATGACTGATCCAATATAATCTTCAGCTACACTTTCCCACCTCACTGATTAAAAATCTGTCCATCTCAGCCTTGAAAGTGCTTAACGACCCAGCCTCCTCAGCTCTCTGCCGTAAAGAATTCCGCATATTTACTATGCTCTGAGAGAAGAAATTCCCCCTGTTCTCTTAAATGAGCAAATCCTTACTCTGAGGTTATGCCCTCTGGAATTTCCCACAAAGGAAACAACCTCTCAGCATCTACCCTGTCAAACCCCCTGAGAACCCTATATGTCTCAATAAGGCCACCTCTCATTCTTCTAAACTCCAATGAGTAGAGGCCCAACCTTAACCTTGCTTCTCCTGGGTGGCACCATTTCACAGTTGTTCGCACTGCAGCCTCACAGCGCCAGGTTTGATTTCAACCTTGGATAATTGTTTGCATGTTCTCCCCATTTTCTCTGGGTGTTTGGCTTTCTCCTACAATCCAAAGATGTGCAGGTTAGGTGGATTGGCCATGCTAAATTGCCCCTCAGTGTCCAAATATGTGTTGGTTAGGTGGATTAGCCATGGTAAATGCATGGGGTTATGGGGATAGGGTGGGAGGGTGGGCCTGGGTAAGATGCTCTTTTGGAGAATCGGTGGAGGCTCGATGGGCCACATGGTCTCCTTCTGCATTGTAGAGGTTCTGCGGTTCATACGAAAATCTCTCTGTACTCAGGATCAACCTAGTGAACCTTCTCTTGACTGCCTCCAATGTCAGTAAAAATTTCCTTAGATAAGGGGATCAAAATTGTTCACAGTATTCCAGATGTGGTTTAACTAGTGCCTTGTATAGTTTTAGCAAAACTTTTTTAATACTCCATTCCCTTTGAAATAAAGACCAACATTCCATTTGCCTTCCCAATTATCTGCTGAACCTGCATGCTAGCTTTTTGTGATTTATGCGCAAGGACCCTCAAATCCCTCTGTGCTGCAATTTTCCACAGTCTTTCTCCATTTAAATAATATTCAGATCCTTTATTCTTCCCACCAAAGTGCATAACTTCACATTTTCCTATCTTATATTCTATATACCAAGTTTTTGCCCAGTACTCACCTAACCTGTCTATATCCCTCTGCAGATTCTTTGGTCAGAATTTTATTGTCCTGCCCGCCACGGGAATTGGAACGGGTGAGGAGTGCACCATGGAAAGGTCCGTTGACCTCGGGTGGGATTTTCCATTTTTGGGGCAAGCTAGGCTGGAAAATACTGCCCTTTTGTCATCCCCATAACTTGCCTTCCCACCTATTTTTGTGTCATCCGTAAACTTTACAATAGTATATCCACTTCCCTTGTCCAAGCAATTAATATATTATAAATAATTGTGGCCTCAGTACTTATTCCTGTGGCACTCCATTAGTTACAGGTTATCATCCTGAAAATGCCCTTCTTACCCCAATCCTCTATCCATGCTAATATACTACCCCCAACACTATGGGCTCATATTTTATTAAGTAACCTTTTGTGTGGTACCTTATCGAACACGTTTTGGAAATCCAAGTATATTACATCTACTGGTTCCCCCTTATCTATCCTGCTTAGTCGCACCTCAAAGAATTCTGATAAATTTGTCAGCCATGATTTCCCCTTCATGAAGCCATGCTGACTCTGCTTGATTTACTATGCAGTTCTAAATTCTGTGCTATTACATCCTTTATAATGGACTCTAACATTTTCTCAATGACAGAAGTTAAGCTAACCAGCCTATAGTTACCTGATTTTTGTCTCCCTCCCTTTTTGAACAAGGATATTACATTGGCAGTTTTCTAATCCTCTGGGACTTTTCCAGAATTTAATGATTCTTGGAAGATTACTACCAGTGCATTCAATATCTCCGTAGCTAGTTCCTTTAATATCCGAGGATGCAGCTCATCAGGTCTAGGGGATTTATTGCCTTTAGCCCGAATGGTTTCCCTAGGAATTTTTCTCTAGTTATTGTATTTATTTCTTACCCGCCCCACGCCCCCCACCCCCACCCCCATCCCCGCCCCCGCCCCGGTTCTGCTGCTTGACTATTCAGTACTCTTGGAAATACTTATCATATCTTTATGATATTCCCTTGTCAATGGTTTTGTTGGTGGCATTACCAAATTTTAAATGAACTGTTAGATGCCTATATTAAGAAACTGGACAAAGGGCTGTCACAAAGATGCATCAAACATTCATGCCCTAATATCAGCGATTGCACTTTGTAGATGAAAGTGACTTATGTTACATTCATCACTCCTTCAGGGTTAGAGTCATCACTGGATGATAGCAATGAGGAGAAGAAAACTGACTGGAGAGTCTAGCTACCCTAATGAGCTTAGAAGGGTCAATCAGGCAGAATTGCAAGATATTTAATGAGGTGAATGAGACATTAAGCAACAATAAAACAATAAAAGTTAGAAAAAGTGAGGAATAATGCACAGTGGGAGGAATGTGGGAAGAGAAATATTCGGCTGAATTTTATCAGAAGAGAGATTATCCCACAAACGGGACCAAAAATGGAATGTGGATGGATGGTGGGACTCTGAGTGGTATTTTACCGTGGTGGACTTCTACTTGAGGATGACAGCATTTCTTTCAAAGCTGTTGGTCCAACTGAAGGGCCATCAGATTGGCAGCACCACAGATAAGGGGGAAGAAGCCACGGGAAGAAAAAGAGGACACTTTCATCTTGAGTTTTCTCAAAAGCCAGAAAAGTTTTATTATTTAATGTGCCAGGGTCAAGCAGGCAGTCCCCATTGCTCAAAGGGGTGAACTCTCCAGTGGGTGGCCATTGCCACAAAGGGACCCCTCCATAGGGTGACAGCTGCTCCTGACATTGGGAAAATGTTAGTTGGGATGGCAGGTGGCTCTTAATTGACCAACTAATTGGTTTAATTGGCCATCCACCTCAGATCAGGCACCTCTCCTGGCACTTTCCTCTGAATCAAGTCCATTAAGGCAAAAGAGGGAGAGTGTTCTGGTAGTAGGGCTTAGACAATTGAAAGTTCTGTATCTCTGGTGGTGAAATTGAATGGGGAAATGTACACATGAACATAGTCATATGACCCAAGGAAGTAGACTGGAACTTAGGACTGTGAAGGAGATTGTGGACGAATGGTAGGAAATGATTCCTGAATAGCAAGGATTTTGAATTAAATGCACTGGAGAATGGGGAACCAGTAAGTTTGTGGACTTGTGGAGCAATAATGAAAAAGATTTAAGAGTCAGACAGGAACTGGGTGACAGTTTGCAATAGCTTATTTATTTATTAGCATCACAAGTAGGCTTACGTTAATACTGCAAAGAAGATAGAACATAGAACATAGAACATAGAACATTACAGCGCAGAACAGGCCCTTCGGCCCACGATGTTGCACCGACCAGTTAAAAAAAAAACTGTGACCCTCCAACCTAAACCAATTTCTTTTCGTCCATGAACCTATCTACGGATCTCTTAAACGCCCCCAAACTAGGCGCATTTACTACTGATGCTGGCAGGGCATTCCAATCCCTCACCACCCTCTGGGTAAAGAACCTACCCCTGACATCGGTTCTATAACTACCCCCCCTCAATTTAAAGCCATGCCCCCTCGTGCTGGATTTCTCCATCAGAGGAAAAAGGCTATCACTATCCACCCTATCTAAACCTCTAATCATCTTATATGTTTCAATAAGATCCCCTCTTAGCCGCCGCCTTTCCAGCGAAAACAATCCCAAATCCCTCAGCCTCTCCTCATAGGATCTCCCCTCCATACCAGGCAACATCCTGGTAAACCTCCTCTGCACCCTCTCCAAAGCCTCCACATCCTTCCTGTAATGTGGGGACCAGAACTGCACACAGTACTCCAAGTGCGGCCGCACCAGAGTTGTGTACAGTTGCAACATAACGCTACGACTCCTAAATTCAATCCCCCTACCAATAAACGCCAAGACACCATATGCCTTCTTAACAACCTTATCTACTTGATTCCCAACTTTCAGGGATCTATGCACACATACACCTAGATCCCTCTGCTCCTCCACACTATTCAAAGTCCTCCCGTTAGCCCTATACTCAACACATCTGTTATTCCTACCAAAGTGAATTACCTCACACTTCTCCGCATTAAACTCCATCCGCCACCTCTCGGCCCAACTTTGCAACCTGTCTAAGTCTTCCTGCAAACTACGACACCCTTCCTCACTGTCTACCACACCACCGACTTTGGTGTCATCAGCAAATTTGCTAATCCACCCAACTATACCCTCATCCAGATCATTAATAAATATTACAAACAGCAGTGGCCCCAAAACAGATCCCTGAGGTACACCACTTGTAACCGCACTCCATGATGAATATTTACTATCAACCACCACCCTCTGTTTCCTATCCGCTAGCCAATTCCTGATCCAATTTCCTAGATCACCCCCAATCCCATACATCTGCATTTTCTGCAGAAGCCTACCATGGTGAACCTTATCAAACGCCTTACTAAAATCCATATATACCACGTCCACTGCCTTGCCCCCATCCACCTCCTTGGTCACTTTCTCAAAAAACTCAATAAGGTTAGTAAGGCACGACCTACCTGCCACAAAACCATGCTGACTATCACCTATCAATTCATTACTCTCCAAATAACTATAAATCCTATCCCTTATAATTTTTTCCAACATCTTGCCGACAACAGAAGTGAGACTCACCGGTCTATAATTCCCGGGGAAGTCTCTGTTCCCCTTCTTAAACAATGGGACAACATTCGCTAACCTCCAATCTTCTGGTACTATACCAGAGGCCAACGACGACCTGAAGATCAGAGCCAGAGGCTCTGCAATCACTTCTCTTGCCTCCCAGAGAATCCTTGGATAAATCCCATCCGGACCAGGGGATTTATCTATTTTCAGACCCTCCAGAATATCCTGCACATCCTCCTTATCAACTGTAATACTGTCTATTCTACTCCCTTGCAACCCAGTGTCCTCCTCAGCTATATTCATGTCCCCTTGCGTGAACACCGAAGAGAAATATTGGTTCAATGCTTCACCAATCTCCTCCGGTTCCACACATAACTTCCCTCTGCCATCTATAACTGGCCCTAAACTTGCCCTAACCAACCTTCTGTTCTTGACATACCTATAGAACGCCTTAGGATTCTCTTTAACCCTATCCGCCAAAGTCTTCTCATGTCCCCTTTTAGCCCTTCTAAGCTCGCTCTTCAACTCCCTCTTAGCCAATCTAAAGCTTTCTAGTGCACTACCCGAGTGCTCACGTCTCATCCGAACATAAGCCTCCTTTTTCTTTTTAACCAACAAAGAAACTTTTTTGGTGCACCACGGTTCCCTAGCCCTACCAATTCCTCCTTGCCTGACAGGGACATACCTATCACAGACTCGCAGTAGCTGCTCCTTGAAAAAACTCCACATGTCGGACGTTCCCAGTCCCTGTAATCTCCTAGTCCAACCTATGTTTCCTAATTCTCTCCTAATAGCCTCATAATTACCCTTCCCCCAGCTAAAACCACTGGCCCGAGGTTCATGCCTATCCCTTTCCATCACTAAGGTGAACGTAACCGAATTGTGGTCACTATCACCAAAATGCACACCAACTTCCAAGTCTAGCACCTGGTCTGGCTCATTTCCCAGCACCAGATCCAATATAGCCTCACCTCTAGTTGGCCTGTCTACATACTGAGTCAAAAAACCTTCCTGCACGCTTTGAACAAAAACTGACCCCTCTAACGAGCTAGAGCTATAACAATTCCAGTCAATATTAGTCAAGTTAAAATCCCCCATAACAATTGCCCTATTACTTACTGTGAAAATCCCCTAGTCACCACATTCTGGCACCTGTCCAGGTACACTGAGGGAGAATTTAGCATAGCTGATGCATCTAGCCAGCACATCTTCCGGGCTGTGGGAAGATACCGGAGCACCTGGAGGAAACCCACACAGACACGGGGAGAACGTGTTGACTCTGCACAGACAGTGACCCAAGCCAGGAATCGAACCTGGGTCCCTGGCGCTGTGAGGAGGCAGCAGTACTAACCACTGTGCCAGTATTAAAGAAGTAAAACTGGAAACTACGGCAAAGAGTTGCAAGGTGGGTAGGAAGGAAGTTAAGTGTGGAAATGAGTGTAATGGAAGCAAATATATTTGGTGCTGGGATACATGGTTTGAAACTGATCTCAAGTTGAAATTGTTCACAGTTGGGTTCAGCCTGTGAAAGCAGCTGTAGAAGGTTATGAGGTTGGAGGCAAACAGTGCTGAATTATTGGTGGAATGGCTTTGGACTTGACAGTGCCTCATCCATGATGTGTTGTCAGACAGGAATTGACAGTGTAAACTAACTTGATGGCGATTGTAGCTAAGCACAGCTTGGTGTTATCATTGTAAGTGTGGAAAGACTTCTTATGCCTATGGACATTGACACAGAGGAGAAACATTTAAAAGAGGGGGCCAGGGATGGAAATTTGAAGTACTCTCACAGTGCCGATGGAACTAGAAGGGGAAGGCATTGATGAATTCCTACCTATATTGGAACAAGTAGGACTGCAAAGAAGAGAAGGCAGGTTCACAGAAGTCAACAATGAGGAAGAGATGTGCAGGAGGATGAACACTGAAGAGCAGTCAAGGAGGACACAAAGAAGGATAACATCTCATGGTTCCTGTCCTTGTCATGGGTGGTTTTGTTTATAGCACTCAGTGAACAGAAATGCTTCAAATGTGGGAAAGAAAAGTACCAAGTTAGCCAGGAAAAACTGAAGGAAAGGGTTAACTTGTCCCTTTGGACATTAGTTTGGACATGGGAGGTATAATTCAATAGCCAATAGCACCGGAAAACAAGGACAAAGATTGCAACACACAATAAACCTATACCTGATGTAGGCAGTGCACAAACATAGAGCTGACTGCTGATGTAAATGATCAAAGGGTGCAGCCAGCACTAAGTGACTGTTGAGTGGCTGCATGCCTGAGCAGGGGCGACAAAATTGTGGCAGGCTAGTATGAATTCAAGCTAACCTGTGCTACTTAAAGCAGATATGCAGCTTAAGGGCAAGTGCACTTTGACTGGAGCAGGTGCTGGAAATCATTCGAAAAGTGATTCTGGCATTAAAAAAAGGAATAAGAATGGCACAACATGCAGAGAGTTGGCTCCAAGATTGTGTGACACCTTGGTCAGGAGGGGAAGAAGTCCTACATCCACAGGGGCTGAGGACATGCTCCCGGCAGACACTGTGAACAGATAGCCTTCACAATCATTAACAGTGTAGTCCTAAGGGCTTGATTGTAGTGCAACAAGAAATTCACTGACCTTAGATAAGTGGTGAAGGTCAGTGAATGCATCATCAAATGTCATATTCCATCAACTGCACCATGAGAATCACACACTGTTCAATTCAACACAGCCCCTTCTCTCATCTCTCAACAATGTCAATTAACTAATATTCATGCTTCACATTCAGAACCCCCCTCACTTCTATACGCTTAGCACTGCTGGAAACCTCACCCACATCAGACAGACTCCATACACTGCCAACAATTCAACCATGTCAGGCTCATCATTGAACTCACAGATACACTTCCCTCTCTCTTGAAGGACAAGGTAGCACAAAGCCACAGGTAGGGGCATCAGCTCAGCAGGGAGGCAGATACGGCAGCATGTCCTCATCCCAGTGAAAATGGTCATTGCCATCATTAGAATGGCCATGATTGAGAGTGGGGCTGAAACAATGGAAGATGATTATATCCTCATTCCTAATCCACCGTCTCACCTTTCCCTCATCCAACAATCTCTTCTGATTTATAAGCTACAGATAGTTTAAACATACACCTCTTGCTTTACCATCCCTTCCCTCACCTCAACCCTACTCTGTGTCTCTTTCCTTTCAGATATCCAAGGATTGCAACCTGGCCTGACACTGGCAGGGGAGAAAGAAGAAGAGGAAGAAGAGACTGGTGATGAAGAAAGTCACTCGAACCCTGATACTGATACTGCATGAACTGTAGAGGGTAGCTTAAAGACAGTATCAGCAGGTGGTGAGCATGCTCTTCCTCCTGTTTATCACTGGAAGGGCTCTTCCATTACTCACTGTTCAGTGAAGATGATGAGTCGACTTCTCCCAGAATCGTCCTCTGCCGCCTCTGCTGGACCTACTGTTGGGCTCCTCCAGACCAGCCCAAAGATCAGTTCACACTTTATGCCTACTGCTCACACGTACATGCACACCAGAATCATGAGTCAGGTGGTCAGCGGAAATTCCTTGTCACTCAGTAGCCACCCTCTCCTTCGTCATACTGACTGATAAGCTGATGGTACAACAGGCAGGGAACCTTCTCAAGAACAATGATGGATGAGCAACAATTTTATTTTATATTTGTTTGTGACATGAGTTTCAGTGGGATATAAGCTTCATAGTATATGGGCTTTGGTGGTGTAGCCAGCATTTGTTGTCCTGAAGTGACTAGACAATTTCAGAGGGCAGTTAAGAGTAAACCGCATTGCCGTGGGTCTGGAGTCACATGTATGCCAGACCGGGTTTGGTTGGCAGATTTCTTTACCTCATTTTTATGACATTTCAGGAGTTTCATGATCATCATGTGCTGAGATTTCAGGCTTATTAATTAATTGAATTTAAATTTTACTAGCTGCTGTTGTGGGATTTGAACTCGTCTCTGGAGTTTAGTCCAGGCCTCTAGCCTAATAATATTTCCAATATGCCACTATTCCCTTTTGGGGAACCTTGCCAGCAATGCTCACATCTTTCTAAAGAATATTAGAAGAGGTAAAGGTCTTATGCTGCCAAGATACCGGGCATTGGTCTGCATGAGGCAATATTGTCATACACCATTGAGGCAGAGAAATCTTTTGCAGTGTTTGTATATCACTGAATTTACATATGGAGCCCACAAAGCAACATTGAGTGTGCATTCAATGGCACCTGCACCATTGGGAAACCCTGCTAACCTGGTGAAGCCGCATGCTTGCTCTTCCTGTTTTCTCTGGAATGGAAGAATTTGCAGCGGGAATGGCAGGGACCTTCTTTATAAAATATGTGGACAGCAAACTGCAAGGCATCGAAATGTCTGTCATCATGATACAAATACCTGTGAGAGATTCTTGGGAGTGGCACAGACTGCGGTGACATATGCTACTTCAACATCTGGAGGAAGCTCATCCTCAGTCTGTTCACTCCTGCTACAGGGTACCTTCTCCTCCACGCTGGCACCTGCTTGTGGTTCCCTCTGTAGCCTTCTGCTGCTTCCCCACCCCAAGACTGCCCCTGTAGGTGGCCCATGAAAGTACTGCTGCCTGGATCCCTGTGTCTGTACCTCTCTCCCCACTAGGTGTTCCTCCTCACTGTATGTTCCAATTTCTGAGTGAATAAAACCCATGGCAGGTAGGCACTGCCTGTCTGGATGCTTCTTTCAAACACCTTATCCACCCACTCTCAATGCACCCACGTGCCAGCAGCTTGCTAGCATTATGGAGGCTCAACCCCAAATCCCTGGCATCTGAACTCCCCTGTCCTTGATGCTATATTGCTCTGGCCATGTGAAGAGACACTGCCTCACTTCATGGCTGCCAAACGCAGCATTAACCTGAGCTGCTGCACTATTGCCACTTTGACATACCTGCCAGGGTTTTGATCCCTGTAAAATGCTGGTGAATTGCAACTTTAATTCCCTTAAGTACCTTTATTTCAGAATTGAGCAGGGCTGTTTGCCACTTGTACCGGTATGATGATGTTGGAAAGAAGTTATTCTGTCTATTATTTCAATCCAAAACTAACTCTGCTGCTGTCTCTCCATTGTCTGCTTTAAATATTTATTCAGTTTCTCTTAAAATATGTAATGGTCTCTTCTTCAACCATTCCCCATGGCAAAGAATTTCATGCTCCAACACCACCCTGTGTATAAAAAAAATCTCCTAACCTCTTTTGTCACCTCTCAGTGACAAGTTTGACTTGGTGATAGCTATCACAGATTCTGCAAACCTGGGGGAATAGTCCTTTCTTATTCATTTATCAAAACTCTTCATAAGTTTAAAGATCTTCACTTTGCCTTCTCTCCTTCAATGGGAATGTTTCAGCTATCTTGAATATTTCCTCCCAACTGTATTAACATCCTGATTTTAATGGCCTTTTCTATAATGGGGTGCAGCAATATGCACTTTGTATTCTAATGGGGTTGGCCTGACAATTGACTGTTAAATGGACCATTAGTTCTTTACGACTGTTGTCTGTTTATAGAACTCAAAATGCTAATGGGCAGGATTTTACGGCCTCACTCGTCCTAAAACTCCGCCTGAGGTCAACGGGCCTTTCCACGGTCCGCCCCTCACCTGCTCCGATTCCTGTGGCGGGCGGGACAGTAAAATTTCGGCCAATATCTTTCCTATGCTTTAGAACATAGAACAGTACAGCACAGAACAGGCCCTTCGGCCCACGATGTTGTGCCGAGCTTTATCTGAAACCAAGATCAAGCTATCCCACTCCCTATCATCCTGGTGTGCTCCATGTGCCTATCCAATAACCGCTTAAATGTTCCTAAAGTGTCTGACTCCACTATCACTGCAGGCAGTCCATTCCACACCCCAACCACTCTCTGCGTAAAGAACCTACCTCTGATATCCTTCCTGTATCTCCCACCACGAACCCTATAGTTATGCCCCCTTGTAATAGCTCCATCCA
The DNA here is from genome assembly GCF_964213995.1 of Mustelus asterias. Lineage (NCBI taxonomy): Eukaryota > Metazoa > Chordata > Chondrichthyes > Carcharhiniformes > Triakidae > Mustelus > Mustelus asterias. The sequence continues at coordinate 56,394,887 of NC_135802.1, forward strand.
CCCGAGGAAATAGTCTTTGAACGTTCACTCTATCTATCCCCTTCATCATTTTATAAACCTCGATTAAGTCTCCCCTCAGCCTCCTCCGCTCCAGAGAGAACAGCCCTAGATCCCTCAACCTTTCCTCATAAGACCTACCCTCCAAACCAGGCAGCATCCTGGTAAATCTCCTCTGCACTCTTTCCAGCGCTTCCACATCCTTCTTATAGTGAGGTGACCAGAACTGCACACAATATTCCAAATGTGGTCTCACCAAGGTCCTGTACAGTTGCAGCATAACGCCACGGTTCTTAAACTCCAACCCCCTGTTAATAAAAGCTAACCCACCATAGGCCTTCTTCACAGCTCTATCCACTTGAGTGGCAACCTTTAGAGATCTGTGGATGTGAACCCCAAGATCTCTCTGATCCTCCACAGTCTTCAGAACCCTACCTTTGACCCTGTAATCCACATTTAAATTAGTCCTACCAAAATGAATCACCTCACATATGTCAGGGTTAAACTCCATTTGCCATTTTTCAGCCCAGCTTTGCATCCTATCTATGTCTCTTTGCAGCCTACAACAGCCCTCCACCTCATCCACTACTCCACCAATCTTGGTGTCATCAGCAAATTTACTGATCCACCCTTCAGCCCCCTCCTCTAAGTCATTAATAAAAATCACAAAGAGCAGAGGACCAAGCACTGATCCCTGCGGCACTCCGCTAGCAACCTGCCTCCAATCCAAAAATTTTCCATCCACCACCACCCTCTGTCTTCGATCAGACAGCCAGTTACCTATCCAATCGGCCAACTTTCCCTCTATCCCACACCTCCTCACTTTCATCATAAGCCGACCATGGGGGACCTTATCAAACGCCTTACTAAAATCCATGTATATGACATCAACTGCCCTACCTTCATCAACACACTTAGTTACCTCCTCAAAAAATTCTATCAAATTTGTGAGGCACGACTTGCCCTTCACGAATCCATGCTGACTATCCCGGATTAATCCGCATCTTTCTAAATGGTCGTAAATCCCATCTCTAAGGTCCTTTTCCATCAATTTACCAACCACCGAAGTAAGACTAACCGGTCTATAATTACCAGGGTCATTTCTATTCCCTTTCTTAAACAGAGGAACAACATTCGCCATTCTCCAGTCCTCTGGCACCAACCCCGTGGACAGCGAGGACCCAAAGATCAAAGCCAAAGGCTCTGCAATCTCATCCCTTGCCTCCCAAAGAATCCTAGGATATATTTCATCAGGCCCAGGGGACTTATCGACCTTCAGTTTATTCAAAACTGCCAGGACATCCTCCCTCCAAACATCTATTTCCTCCAGCCTATGAGCCTGTAACACCTTCTCTTCCTCAAAAACATGGCCTCTCTCCTTGGTGAACACTGAAAAAAAGTATATCATTCATCACCTCGCCTATCTCTACTGACTCCATACACAAGTTCCCACTACTGTCCTTGACCGGCCCTAACCTCACCCTTGTCATTCTTTTATTCCTCACATAAGAGTAAAAAGCCTTGGGGTTTTCCTTGATCCGACCCGCCAAGGACTTCTCGTGTCCCCTCCTAGCTCTCCTAGCCCCTTTTTCAGCTCCTTCCTTGCTAACTTGTAACCCTCAATCGAGCCATCTGAACCTTGTTTCCTCATCCCTACATAAGCTTCCCTCTTCCTTTTCACAAGACATTCCACCTCTTTCGTGAACCATGGTTCCCTCACTCGGCCATTTCCTCCCTGCCTGACAGGGACATACCTATCAAGGACACCCAGTATTTGTTCCACTTGAAAAAGTTCCACTTTTCATTAGTTCCTTTCTCTGACAGTTTCTGTTCCCAACTTATGCCCCCTAATTCTTGCCTAATCGCATCATAATTACCTCTCCCCCAATTGTAAGTCTTGCCCTGCCGTACGGCCCTATCCCTCTCCATTGCAATAACAAAAGACACCGAATTGTGGTCACTATCTCCAAAGTGTTCTCCCACAACCAAATCTAACACTTGGCCCGGTTCATTTCCCAGTACCAAATCCAATGTGGCTTCACCTCTTGTCGGCCTATCCACATATTGTGTCAGGAAACCCTCCTGCACACACTGCACAAAAACTGCCCCATCCAAACTATTTGACCGACAAAGGTTCCAATCAATATTTGGAATATTGATATATTTGGAATATCTATCTTCACGTGCACTTTGAAGGAATTAATGTTCAATCACATCCTTCACTGTCTTTCCAAATGAGTATATTCTCTGATTCTGTGTTCTGCCTTTAAAAATGTTTTAAGCTCACATTTTTCTACATTGCATCTTGTCTACATGTTATCATCTATGGAGTCCTGAAATATTTTAGACTGCCATGTCATAATGCTTTTATCTATTGTTAACACATTTGGACATACATTTGATGTGCAATTCCAAATCATGTACATATATAAAAAAATAAAAGTGGGTCCAGCACTGATCCCCGAGATTCAGAATCATAGAAACCCTACAGCACAGAAAGAGGCCCATTCGGCCCATCGAGTCTGCACCGACCACAATCCCACCCAGGCCCTACCTCCATACCCCTACATATTTTACCCACTAATCCCTCTAACCTACGCATCTCAGGACACTAAGGGCAATTTTTAGCATGGCCAATCAACCTAACCCGCACATCTTTGGACTGTGGGAGGAAATCGGAGCACCCGGAGGAAACCCACGCAGACACGAGGAGAATGTGCAAACTCCACACAGACAGTGACCCAAGCTGGGAATCGAACCCAGGTCCCTGGAGCTGTGAAGCAGCAGTGCTAACCACTGTGCTACTGTGCCGCCCTTTCCAACCCTTCTCCAGTGCACCAGGTGCCTTTCCATTTGTGGCCCTCGGAGCTGAAGGTGCAGGAGTGGGAACCGTAACAGGGGAAAGTGGAAGGGTAGGAAACTGTGGGGGATTTGGTAGGGAAAGTAATATTGGAAATGCAACTAAGGGAGATATTGAGTATGATGACAGAAATAGCAGGTAAGACAAGAGAGCGCTAAGGTTAAAGAATATGATAGCAATGGGGACCTGAAGGGAAGTTATTTTCCGAAGTTTCAGAGCAGTAGGGTTATATGTGGATATTGAGAAAGATGAGGAAGTGATTGGAGATGGTCTCGTCAATGATGCAAACCTTGGAGGTGGTGAAGGTTCAAGTGATGGTGAGATTGAGAATTGTGTCATGTGGGGGTGTTTATGTACAAGATGGAATAGAGTGAACCTACAGGGAAGGCAAGGCAAGAAAACTCCACACACTGATCTGACTGATATATATATTCAAATCGATCATATGAACATGCCATCTTTAAGAAATGTTGCCTCGACTTACATAAATGGATTACTAGATGCAGTAATTTACCTGCTGTGGTGGAGTTTGTCTTGTTCCTAATGTTATTCAGCTTTTATTCCCTGCATCTAAATTGCCTGTTGCCTTATGCTTAATTGGGGGACAATATAAATGAGAAATAAAAGCAAAATTGCCACATTAAAGGTTAAATTCAAATGTTTGGAAGCGTATTTGCTTGGTGTGCTTCTGGTCTACCCTGCCAAATCTATAAATGTTTTCCCATTTGAAGAGAACGTGTGACTGGTACTTTCATTGCTGCAAAAATGCTTATTCAACCATGTGCCTTCATTCAGATACTTTGGTGAAGGTAGCAGTAGCACTCACTGATGATTGGTGCTTTAAGCTGCTACTTCTGGAGACATGTCTTTCCAATGTAGCACAGAGGATTGCCTTAAATCAGGGAACTTGCTATCATTAGTCCCAGACTCTTATACCTGTGGTGCCATAAGTGTAACCGGGTTCGATTCCCGGCTCGGGTCACTGTCTGTGTGGAGTTTGCACGTTCTCCTCGTGTCTGCGTGGGTTTCCTCCGGGTGCTCCGGTTTCCTCCCACAGTCCAAAGATGTGCGGGTTAGGTTGATTGGCCAGGTTAAAAAAAAAATTGCCCCTTAGAATCCTAAAATGCGTAGGTTAGAGGGATTAGCGGGTAAATATGTGGGGATAGGGCCTGGGTGGGATTGTGGTCGGTGCAGACTCGATGGGCCGAATGGCCTCCTTCTGCACTGTAGGGTTTCTATGATTCTATGGACTACTTATGCTAGGTATCTCCTCACAGTTCCCACTGAAGCATCTGCACACCATACAGTATCTGAGAGGGGAATGGTGCCCTTGTATATGATTGACTTGCGTATGCTTAAGCTCCAAAATTATTTAAGACTGTGTGCAAGCCTTGCTCATAACTTGTCAGATAAACAAACAAAATTATTCTGAACAAAGGTATATTTTCCTTAGTCTCGGAATCCAGCCGATGATTGTGATGGCATCCCTCCAAGCTAGGCAGTATTGTAACCAACTGTCACAGCAGCATCATGGAGGTCTGAGATGAAGATACTTAATTGGGAGATGGAGGTACTCATCTCTGTCTCTGGTCTGCAGAATCTTTAAACTACCAATTTGTGCATGATGCCATAGTATTCTGTATATATGCAAATTCTATTCCATCAGTAGACAAGTCAATTTTTAAAATTTATTTGCGTCACAAGTAGGCTTACATTAACGCTGCAATGAAGTTACTATGAAAGTCCCCTAGTCGCCACACTCTGGTATCTGTAAAAGCACACTGAGGGAGAATTTAGCATGGCCAATGCACCTAACCAGATAGTTGATCTAGGCATCAACTATCTCTTGGAAATTAGCTGTCATAGGGTGTGTAACTCACCTCTGGGAGGAAGTGCAAAATGGGCAATGGTGAATTGCCAGCTCATGTAGACTCCACTTGATTCCTTTCCCTGTTTCTTTCCAATTGGATGGACAAGACAGCAAAACCAGCTGCTAATTCATTTTTGTTGCTGCCCAAGATGAATTTCGCCCCCATTTGAGTCTAAAGAGACAGTTGAAACCCATATCAATGTGAACATCTATAAATCTACTTGTGGCACACAGAGATTAAAGTCAAGCAAGTAAGGAAAAAAAAATCAGCAGCACCTGGAAGATTATGTTACCGGTTGAGTGAGTGATACTGATACTCTTGGTCATTTAAAACATACAGACCAGTGTATATTACTGCAATTGATTGCAGCTCATCTTTAGTGCCACAGTTCAAAACACTTAGCAGCAAATATACTCAAGTGTCACTGGATAGCAGCTAGAAATAATTCTGCCTTCCTTAGCAGAATTTCCTGTGCCTAACATATGCTTGCCTTTAAAAAGGAATCCAGGGGTCAGTCCTATGTGCAGCACATTTGTCATGAAATGCCAGGTTCTCAACTTCAATTCACACTCATGGGAGCTGCTGATGAGAGAAAGATGGGGAGGGAAAACTATACCAGATGGAAAGTCAAACAACAATCCAGATTGTTCTCAGGTCCTTCTCTGTCGGTGTATACCCCGAGACCTGGGAACAAGTTTATTGTCATGTTTTGGGACATTTTTCTACATTTAACATGCTCTATAAATGCAAATTATTCTTATTGATGACTCCCCCAGACTTCAGAGTATGTACAGCAGGATAATCTAAGGAGTCGCAGAATAAGTTTTTGCATAAATTGTAAGGAAAATAATAAATTAAGAGTGCGACAATGTACTTGTTTGAGCTTGATTAATGTTAAGAGGAATTGGTATTAATACAAGTCAAGTTTATTATGTTCAAGTTGCAGAAAAGTACATCAGCTCTCGATCAGCTGATCTTTCCTATTTATTTAAATGTTGCAATTACAGGGAGGCACAGTTTTGACTCAGTACCTGAGGTAAATTAGGCATCAAATAGAGGCCATGGGGGCTATTCTCCCCCCAAAAATTTTAAGTGCCAAATTCGCGTGAAAACTGGAGCAAACCTGCTGCGTTCTTCAGCTGGAGTTTCAAAATGAATCTCCCACACTCTGTGCACTGCAGAGTGCACTAGTGTAAATCACACTGAAAATCAGTGGATGGGGCCAATTCCCGGCAGCATAGCGCTGAGCAGGCCACTGTGCATGCACCGATCTGTAGCGCCGGGATTGGCACATGCGCAGTGACCCCTGTCTGCCGGCCTCCCAATCACTGGCCAACACCGCGACCCCGCATCGCCAGCCGTGCGACCTCCCCCCCCCCCCCCCCCACCCCTATGGCCTGATTGCTGGCCCCTGACCATGTCCAGGCCCAGCCACGCCCCCCTCGACCCAACCCCTCTGCAATCTCAACCCCCCTCCACCGCAGTGCCAAACCGCCTCCCCTGCAACCCCCCCCCCCCCCCCCACCCCGCAGTTCGCGCCCTAGATTGCTGGCCTGCCTCCTTCCCCCATCGATCCCTATGCAGAGTGGCAGTGGGACCCTCCACCCCCACCCCCACCGATTGCCCCCATATTCTCTGCCTATTTCCAGTGTGGAATTGACGGCGCCAGAAATCCGGCGCTGGGAGAGACACTCAAGGCCGAACGCCCAGCACGGATTGCACTAATACGGCCCAGCTGAAATCTCCTGGCCCGCTGCACGAATAAATTACTTATTTTTACTTATTAAAAAGTGGGGACATACCATTATTTATTCCTGCTCTGCAAGAATTTCATGTTAATTTTCAATTCAAATTTTCCATCCATAGAATAATCCTAACATTAATAGCTCCCAAATGAGAACATTGTAAACTTTCTTTTGACGTCCAAATTAAAGAATGTTGTGGAAATCAGTCAGGAAAGGGATGCATCTCTCTTCCAGCTTCCTTCTCGCTTAGTTAAAATGACAGCTCCGTAACAGGGAAGCAAAAACATCAGTTCAACTCGGTACTGGAAAAAGAACTTGACATCCATTAGATGTGAAAGTATCACTGATGGGTGCAGTGCTTGTTGCTGTATGACAAGTGGGCACTTTGTGTCACGTGTATTAGGGTGTAGAGAGGATTAGTAATAGTTAATAAGAGTTCAGATTTCACCGAGCTATGTAAAAGACAAATCCTTTAATACAGCCACTCACATGTTTTCAGTTTCAACTAATAACAGTTACAGTAAAATGTAGCTGCTTCCTGCTTAAGTCTGAATATTTACCTCTATTATAAAGATCACAGAAGTCGTGCTGCCACATCGTTAAAGAAACAGCTGTCTAGAATATTTGTCCGTTAAATGTGCAAGTCACATCTGAACTGTTTGCTCATCCATCTTCATGGCTGCAGCTATAATAATGTCCTCTGTAATGGCAAAATATATTTTAAAAACTTACACAAAATTCTTTATCGTGTAACCTTGAACCCTGCCATCTACAAGTTTATAAAAGTTGCATTGAATTACTGGGCAGCCAGTGTATCTTTCCAAAGATAAACATGTTTTCATAAGAGACTAATTAAGCAACCGTTCAGCGCTCATGTTTTGCTGGCACACTGCAAGCAGAGAGGGATTTGATGAACCTTTCACAAAGCAATGTGGAGGTAGTCGCTAAGAGGCTCATTTTGAACTGCCTTTCACAAATACATACTTACAGAGGGCATTGACAATTATATGTTAATGGAAAGGGATAAATCCACAAGAATATAAATTTATTACAGTGTGAAACATTTAAGTGAGTTAAGCCGGGATATTGCTTCACATCACCATGAAATCACATCACTATGAAAGGCACATATGAGGCTTTTAGTAATTCTATTGTTAAAATGTTGGCAGCATTTTATAATGGAATTGAAATCCATTTGCAGAGATGTGGTAATCGTACGACTTATTTTTTGTGTCATGTGCTCAGTTCTACTGCTAAACGATATGATTGGATTAAACCATAAAATGAATTCAAATGTTGTTTTAAAATATTTAAAATAATGGGTGGGATTTTACGGCCTGGCTCAACCCGAGACCGGAAAATCCCACCCGAAGTCAACAGACATTTCCATTGTCCGCCCCTCACCCGCTCCGATTCCCTAGTGGGTGGGGTGGTAGAACTCCGGCGAATGACTCAGCACAGCACTGCTGCCTCACAGCACCAGGGACCTGGGTTCAAATCCGGTCACTGTCTGTGTGGAGTTTGCACGTTCTCCCAGTGTTTGTGTGGGTGCTCCGGTTTCCTCCCACAGTCCAAAGACATGAGGTTTAGGTTGATTGCTCATGCTAAATTTCCCCTTAATGTTAGGGGGAGTCACAGGGTAAATGCGTGAGGTTACAGGGATAGGGCCTGAATGGGATTGTTGTTGGTGCTGGCTCAATGGGCTGAATGGCCTCCTTCTGCACTATAGCTATTCTATGATTCTATCTTGGTCTTTTCAGTAAGATCTTTTTTAAATTCATTTGTGGGACATGGGCATTGCTGGCTGTCCAGCATTTATTGCCCATCCCTAGCTGCCCAAGGGCAGTTGAGAGTCAACCACATTGCTGTGGCTCTGGAGACACATGTCGACCATACTGGGTAAGGACGGCAGATTTCCTTCCCTAAAGGACATTATTGAACCAGGTGGGTGTTTCCAACAATGGTTTCATAATCATCAGTAGGTTCTTAATTCCAGATACTTTTTATTGAATTCAAATTCCACTACTTATCATGGCGGGATTCGACCCCACGTCCCCAGAACATTAGCTGAGTTTCTGGATTAATAGTCCAGCGATAATACCACTAGGCCATCGCCTCCTCTAGATCAAACTATTGCATCCTTTAAACAAGGATTTATACAACATTATTCAGAATTTAAGATAAAAGCAAATTACTGCGGATGCTGGAATCTGGAACCAAAAGAAAAAATGCTGGAAAATCTCAGCAGGCCTGTCAGCATTTGTAAGGAGAGAAAAGAGCTGATGTTTCAAGTCCAGATGACCCTTTGTCAAAGCTAAAAGGCATAGAAAATGGGAGATATTTATACTGTGGGGTGAGGGAATGAATGATGAGTCATAGCCCCAAAAACAAGGGGAAGGCTGTTAATGGCAGTCCACAGAGAGAATAGAAGGTGTGAATGGCCAAATGGCAGCGAAGCTGAAATCAGAGGGTAAGCTATGACGGATGAAGATGTGGGGGGGAGGGGGGGGGGAGATGGGTGGGAGAGAGGTAAAATTGAGAAAAAGGGGGGGAGGAGGAAGCAAATGGAGAGTAAAGCTAAGAAAAGGGGGGATAAAATAGGGGGAAAGAGTGGGGGTGGAAAGAAAAATAAAGAAAGACAATAAAGAAATAAAAGTTAGAGAACAGTTAAAAATTAAGTAAAATGAAAACAAAGGGGTTGAGGTGGGGTAGTGCTAATCATCTGAAGTGGTTGAATTCGATGTTGAGACCGGAAGACTGTAAAATGCCTAGCCGGAAGATGAGATGCTATTCCTCCAGTTTGCGTTGAGCTTCACTGGAACATTACAGCAGGCCAAGGACAAACATGTGGGCATGGGAGCAGGATCGTGTGTTAAAATGGCAAGAAACAGGAAGGTCAGGGTCCTGATTGCGCACAGACCGAAGGTGCTCAGCAAAGCGATCACCCAGTCTACGTTTGGTCTCTCTGATATAGAGGAGACCACATTGGGAGCAGCGAATGCAATAGACCAAATTGAAAGAGGTACAAGTGAAATGCTGCTTAACCTAGAATGAATGTTTTGGACCTTGGATGGTAAGCATGGAAGAGGTAAAGGGACAGTTGTTACACCTTCTACGGTTGCATGTTAAGGTGCTAAATGTGATGGGAGAGGTGTTGGGTATGGTGGAGGAGTGGACTAGGTTATCCCGGCAGGAACAGTCTCTGTGGAATGTTGACAGAGGGAGTGAATGGAAGATTTGTTTGGTGGTGGCATCATGCTGGAGTTGGCAGAAATGGCGGATGATTACGCTTTGCATGCGGACGCTGGTGGGGTGAATCAGAATTCTCTGTCCAGTTTGGCTTGGATACTACAACCTGCATATATACGTGTTATGAACTTTACAAAGTCTTTATAATCTGGCCTATTGACCTGTGAAAACTGCTTTGACAGAAGCAAAATGTGAGAGAACATGTAAAAAAAAAACACAACTCAAATAAAGCAGAAAATGCTGCAATTAGGCCACAGATCCATTAGCATCTGAAAAGATTGGTTAACACTTCATTCGGAAGTGTCCACCCAAAACATTAACATGTTTTTTCTACTCCTTTCAGTTTCAGACATGCCTGCAGTCTAATGGTAGAATTTTCCACTTTAATTTCAGGTTCCTCGCACTGGTGTTTCTTCCCATCGAGATGTTTTAAGTGCTGGTTTAGTTGGACATTAAGAGGCAGACTCAAGTTGCCAATGCTGCTCGGGCTGGCTGGGCCAACAGCAGGATTTATGATTGATTGACTCAGTCTCTATTAAAAGAACCTATTGGGTGCAGTGCCATTTCCTGGAAACCATGATGTCATCATTAAGCTGAATAGAGCAGATTCTGGTTATAGTAAGTGGAATCACACATAATAAATATCAACAAGCGTCAATTTTTAAAATACATTTAGAATATCTGTCAGCTTTATCGGTTTCCCTAGCCTGTCTTGTAAGCACATTTACAGCTCACAAGGCAACAGACTATACCATCCTCGTCATTGCTGTAATGTAACACCCACATTCTATGAAGTAATGAAATCCTAACCTCGCCCACACCAAGTAAGTAAAACCGCCCACATGGAGTTTCTGTCATCCGCGGTGAGGGTAGCAGTGACACTTGGCTGTATGGGAAGACAGTGCTGTAAACCTTATACTGATTAAAATGATCATTCCTTTTTGCCAGCTGATATTTAAAATATAAGTGGGATGCTTTGAACACGCAGTGTTATGCGCACAGGTGACTGAATAGCATTAAGCGCAACCTGATTTCTGTACTTATTTTTTTGTGAACTGTAAAGGAGGTACAAGCTTGAAACTGTGATATGGTAAGAAAAGACAATGGAAGTGAAGTCTGTTAGTCAGGTTCACTTCCAGATGGGGAACCCACTAATGATGTCCCAAGCATGCAGTGGAGATAAAATACCACAGCATGCAGGGCAATTTTAACCTCCAGGTTTCCTTTGACTTACCTTGACTACACCCCCCGCCCCCACCAACCCGCCACAGGCCAGCTAAGTTAAAATCCAGACCTATGTGAGGAAGACAGAAAATGTTGAAGTTTGGAAGGTGGGGTGATATTATGTTCTCAAACACGGCATCCTCCTTCAATAAAGGCCATCTTGACGCTATGGGCAGTAATCTGACATAGTGTCAGTAATGCTTTAGTAAGAGGCTATTTGGTATTAAGTAGAGAGAATTTGTGGCTAGCTGCACATGTTATGGCATTGGCTATAATAGGTCTTGGCAGGACTACGGAAATCTTAAACCCATTTCCCAGAAACATCGAGAGTGTACATTGCATGATTCTCCTTTATAAACTGAAACAAAAGAGATAACACAGTCAGATTAAAGTGAGCCAGAGCATGTGCTGGTTTATAATGAGGGAGCATGTACTGTATAATGTATTGCAAAACAGTTAATTTCCCATGACACAGTTCAGGGTCAAGTTTGTGTCTTTTTCTTCTTTAAATAAAGGCCACATGGACTCCATGGGCTGCAACTTGATTGTTTGACTGATTTAATAGATAGATTGTTTGACTGATTTAAGCTCCAATGAATGTAAGTCAGAAAAATTCTATAATAGGCACCTGAAATGCAGTAACCTGCAGGTCTACAAACCAAATGTTGGAAAGTGGATTAGGCTGGGTGGCTCATTTTTCAGCGGGTGTCGACATGATGGGCCAAATGGCCTCTTTCTGTGACGTATACTGTCTATAATTCTATACCATATTTGGAAGGCTATTCCAGGTATTAATCACTTGTTTTGGAAAAATGCTTTTTGATATCAGTCCTAAACTTGCCAGTTACTAGCTTGGACCTATTTCAGTTTCTCCTCCAAACAGGAGGCTGAATTTGAGCTGAGTGGGATCCTGAAGGTGAAGTGAAGAGCGAGCCTCAACTTACCAGCAGTGGGACCTGCTCGACAATTTTACCACAATGGTCTCCTAATTGGCTGCCTGTGGGCCTGCCATCCAGTAAAGAGCTGTGTGTGAGCTCTCCACGCCATCGATCCAAATCAAAGGGCCAGCAGCTCTGAATCCTCAGCAGCCCCACTGAGGTTTGCTGGATTGCTCAGGATCAAGGACTGGTAAGTTTGAAAAAAACATTTAAAATTTACAGGACTGAGGGCTAGAGGGAAAACCCCTCCATGCAGGTCGTTGGACCGCAGGCAGGAAAAGCACCACCTTTGGCCCTTTTCTTGTCCCATGAAACTTTCCCCCACCCAGGCTGCCAAAAGGAGGTTGCCTCCATTTAGCTGGCAACCTCCCTCTCCCCACATGGCGACATAGTAAGCATTCCTTACTATTTAGGTTATTTGTTTATGCAAATCATTTCCAGCCCAACAGGGTGGCACAGTGGTTAGCACTGCTGCTTCACAGCGACCCGTGTTTGATTCCAGCCTTGGGTGACAGTCTGTCGAGCTTGCAGATTCTCCCTGTGTCTGTGTGGGGTTTCCTCCGGGTGCTCCGGTTTCCTCCCATAGTCCAAAGATGTACAAGTTAGGTGGATTGGCCATGCTGGATGGGTACATGAATAGGAAGGGAATAGAGGGAATCAGACCGAGTAAGGGCAAAAGGTTTTTTAGTTTAGTCGGGGCATCATGATCGGCACAGGATTGGAGGGCCGAAGGGCCTGTTCCTATGCTGTACTTTTCTTTGTTCTTCTTTGTTCTAAATTGCCCCCTGGTGTTTAAAGATGTGTAGATTTGGGGGATTAGCAGGGTAAAAACATGGGGTTGTGGGGATAGAGCTGGAGCGTGGGCCTGGGCAAGATGCGCTGTTGGAGTGTTGGTTCAGACTCGATGGGCTGAATGGCCTCTTTCTGCAATGTAGGAATTCTATCCTATGATTCTACGATCAGCAAAATGCCCTGACAGTATGATTGTGTCAGGGAGCCAATGTGACCTGGCTGCCTCTTATTTTATCAACCCCCATGCCCCGCATCCCACCTCCCAGGCTCTGATAAAATTCAGCCCATGGTTTAACTTGAAAGAGCGATTAGGATTAACCAGAGAACCCAAGACATTATCATCACAAAAAGAAGCTTTTCAGTCTATTGTGATTGCATCAGTTCTGTGCCTGTGGAAACTAATTCTACTGCAACTCTCTCTCTCTCACCATGGCTATGCATCTTTTTCTGCTTCACACATTTATCTACATTTTTCTAAATTAAAACTAAAGATCTGGCTGCAGAATTTTCTTTCTAAAGAAATGTATCTTTTCATTTCTGCTCATTCTCTCAGTAAAACTAAGATATGGCCTAGCAAAACAAAGTTCATGAATTCATAATCACATCCCAGCAAATCGTGAAACTGAATTTGATAAAGGAAGGCTCCAGTGAATTGAAAACAAGGTAACAAAAAGAAATGATGAAACATATATAATTAACGAGAGACCCCTTAATCTTGGATTGTAATTTTTCAAATAACGAATCAATCATTAGCAACAAACCTGAGACTGTCCAAATGAAAATAGCTCAGTGTGTGACAGCGAATGTGATTTAAAAAGGGGCTGATCCTGTCTCATCAATCTCCTTGCCTTTTTTGGGGAAATAATATTTCATATGGAAGTTGCAAGGTCCTTTGAGATAGTGCACCTGCATTGTTAAATTCTTGCATGAATAGCTGCTATACATGAGTAAGCCGGTGGATTTCTGAGGTTAGATTCGGAGGTGGATAATAATAATTGACTGGGAGGCAGGTGCAGTTTGAGAGGGTGATGGGCAGACAGGAGAGATATACAAAATTGTGTGGCTCACTGGCCCAGGGATCAGTGCTAAGACCCATAACCATTTACACAAAAACTAACTTGCTAGTTGATCATTTACACTGTTAATATAAAATGGGGGAGAAAGAATCAACTCTGATCGAGCTGGAAAATAACTAAAAGGGCATTTAAAAAATCCGGAGAAAAGGTGGGCTATGTACTTATTCAATAAACTGTGTCGAACAGTCAAGCCCCTCTATGCCTTTCGAACACTCTTCTCAACTAGCTCTGCTATCTTCAAAGACTTGTGGTCAGTGTGGACATTTAAGGCAGCGATTGATTTCTGATTAATAATACTGTAAAGGGTTATGGGGATAGTGGGTGTAAAAGACATTGAAGTGTCTGATCAGCCATAGTCGCACTGAATGGTGGAGCAGGCTCAATGGGCTGAATGGCCTACTTCTGTTCCTATGTTCCATTCTTACCTATCCAGTCACAGCCAGAGAATCACCTGCAATAGTTTCTTTAACTGTTCTCGCACTATTATTACTGGAGCCCACCAAGGAGTTAACACTGCTCATTCTCCCAGTTCCTACCTCCAAGCTGCCCTCAGTGACATCATCTGAAAACATGTAGTTTAACAACTCTCAGCCCTACCTCTCCACCACACTTGGAGTGGCTGAAAACAGTTTTGGCCTCAATATTATAAGAAAGGATAAGAGATACAGGAGAAGGAAATAAAATAAGATTTACTGGAATTACACTAGAATTGAGTAGTTAGGAAAGATTGGACTGGCTCCAGCTTTGTTATCTACAGATAAGTCTGAGGGTGATCATGATGTGGAGATGCCGGCGTTGGACTGGGGTAGGCACAGTAAGAAGTCTCACAACACCAGGTTGAGGTCCAACAGGTTTATTTGGTAGCACGAGCTTTCAGAGCGTTGCCCCTTCATCAGGTGATGAACTCTTACTGAAGGTTGTGATCTTTAAGATTATGAAAGTGTTTGATAGGGTAGAAATATAGAAGATGTTTCCACATACAGGTGAAATTAGAATTAATGGTCATAAATATAAGATAGTCACTAAGAAGTCAAAAAGAGAATTCAGGAGAAATGTCTTTATCCAGAAAGGAGAATGTAGAACTTGCTGCCACAAGGAGCAGGTGAGGTGACTAGTACAGACACATTTAAGGGAAATCTAGATAAAACTTAAGGATATGATAATGGGGTTAAAGAAGGATGGTTGGAATCTCATGTGGAGCAGAGGCAAGAGTGTGGTCCTATTGAGCCAAATAGCCCGGCCCATCCTGTAGATACAATGCAATAGAAGCATAGAAACGTTGAAACTAGAAGTAGGAGTAGGCCATTCAGCCCTTCGCGCCTGCTCTGCCATTCATTTTGATGATGGTTGATCATCGAATTCAATATGCTGATCCCTCCATCCCCCCATATCCCTTCATCCCTTTAGCCCCAAGAGCTATTTCTAATTTCTTCTTGAAATCAGACAAATATTTATCCATCCGGGCGGCACGGTAGCACAGTGGTTAGCACTGCTGCTTCACAGCTCCAGGGTCCCGGGTTCGATTCCCGGCTCGGGTCACTGTCTGTGTGGAGTTTGCACATTCTCCTCGTGTCTGCGTGGGTTTCCTCCGGGTGCTCCGATTTCCTCCCACAGTCCAAAGATGTGTGGGTTAGGTTGATTGGCCAGGTTATAAATTGCCCCTTAGAGTCCTGGGATGCGTAGGTTAGAGGGATTAGTGGGTAAATATGTGGGGGTAGGGCCTGGGTAGGATTGTGGTCGGTGCAGACTCGATGGGCCGAATGGCCTCCTTCTGCACTGTAGGGTTTCTATGATTCTATGATTCTTTGATCCCATCAATTTCCCCAAAACCATTTCTCTACTAATGCTGATTTCCTTCAGCATTGGCAGAATGTAGGAAACTAATGCAATGCTTACATCTGCAGTTTGGAGGTTCGTGCATTCTTACCAATTCCTCAACTTCACCTCTGCGTGTTACCATGGAAGAATTAGTATTATGTAATGAAGAAGGGTTGATAAATAGTCTTGCCGTTAAAGGTCCTCTTGGAAAGAGTGATCACAGCATGCTAGAATTTCAGATTCAGATTGGGCGAGAGAAGAGTGTGCCATACTAGCGATTTATCATTGGGCAGAGGCAAGTATACAGGCCTGAGGAAAACATTGGCCTAAGTAAACTTGGCACAAAGAGCTGAGGGCAGGACAGTTGACAATGGCAGATGTCAGGGAGATATTGAACACCCCTCAATTAAAGTATATTCCTGAGAGCAAGAGGAACTGTAAAAAGAAGAAAAACATTCCATGGCTAGACAAGGAAATCAAAGAGGACATAAAGGCAAAAACCAGGGCATATCAAACTGCAAAAGCTAGTGGTAAGCTGGAGGATTGGGAAAACTTTAAGGTTCAGCAAACAGCTACTAAAAATAGAATCAAAAGAGCTAAGATGAACTACGAAAGGAAACTAGCAGAAAACATAAACACTGATACCAAAAGCTTCTATAAGTATATAAGGAGGAAGAGAATAGCTAAAGTAAATGTTGGCCTTTTAGAGGACAATGTTGGTGAGGTATTAATAGGGAACACAGAGATGGCAGAGGCACTTAACCAATATTTTGCCTGTTTTAGCGGTGGAGAATAATGAAAATTTTCCAAAAACTGTCATCAATGCAGTGGAACTTGGTGCAATAAACATCACTAGCGAGAAGATATTGAATAAACTAATGGGATTAAAGGCAGATAAGTCCCCAGGCCCTGATGGCCTGCACCCTGGGGTATTAAAGGAGGTGGCAGCAGAGATAGTGGATGCATTGGTTGTGATACTTCAAAATTACTTGGATTCTGGTAAGGCCACAGTGGATTGGAAACACGTTAATGTGACGCCCCTATTCAAAAAGGGAGAGAGGCAAAATCTAGGAAACTACAGGCCGGCTTGTTTGACCTCTGGTGGGGAAGTTGCTGGAATCGATCATTAAGGAGGAGATGAATGAGTATTTGGAAAGACAAAGCTCAATACACCACTGTCAGCATGTTTTATGAAGGGTAAGTCATGCTTGACAAATTTGCTTGAGTTCTTTGAGGACATAACCAGCAAGATGGATAGTGGGGAACCTGTGAATATGGTATATCTGGAATATTCCAGAAGGTGTTTGACAAGGTGCTGCATAAAAAACAAATCCAGAAGGTGAGATCACAGGGGATTGGGGTAGAGGACTGGATTGGATTGAGGATTGGCTGACTAACAGAAAGCAGAGGGTTGGGATAAATGGGTCCTTCTCTGGCTGGTGAAATGTAACTAGCGGGGTGCCACAGGGGTCAGTCCTCGGGCCTCAACTGTTTACAATCTATATAAATGATCTGCAAGGATCAGAGTGTAACATAAAGCTCGGCACAACATCGTGGGCCGAAGGGCCTGTTCTGTGCTGTACTGTTCTATAACAAAACTTGAGCATGAGGATATAAAGATTTTACAGATGGATTATAAATAGGATAGGAAAATAGGCCAAAATTTGACAGATGGAGTTTAATGTAAGTGTGAGGTTATCCATTTTAGTAGAAAAAATAGAAAGACAAATTACTACCTAAATGGAAACCAGATTCAAAATGCATCCGGGCAGGGGGATCTGGGTGTCTATGTTCATGAATCGCAGAAAGTCGGTATGCAGGTGCAGCATGTAACAAAAACGGCAAATGGGTTGTTGCCATTTATTGCAAAGGGACTGAAGTATAAAAGTGGAGGAGTGTTGTTGCAATTGTATAGGGTGTTTGTGAGGCCACATTTGGAGTATTGTGTCCAGTTTTGGTCTCCTTATTTGAGGAAGGATGTGGTGGCATTGGAGGCAGTTCAGAGGAGGTTCACCAGATTGATTCCGGGGATGAAAGGGTTGACGTATGAGGAGAGATTAAACAGTTTGGCTTATACTCCCTGGAATTTAGGAGGATGAGATGAGATCTGATTGAGGTGTATAAAATTTTAAAAGGGATTGATAACGTAATTGTAGACCAAAAGTTTCCTCTTACGGGACAATCTCGAACAAGAGGTCACAGGTATAGGTTGAGAGATAAAAGCAGAAAAAGTCTGGAAAATCTCAGCAGGCCTGACAGCATCTGTGGAGAGGGAGTACAGCCAATGTTTCAAGTCTAGATGACCCTTCATCAGAGCTCTGACAAAGGGTCATCTAGACTTGAAAGGTTGGCTCGACTCTACTCTCTCGGACCTGTTGAGATTTTCCAGCATTTTTCTGCTTTTGTTTCGATTCCAGCATCTGCAGTATTTTGCGTTTATCATAGGTTGAGAAATGGTAAATTTAAAACTGGGATGAAGAGGAACTACTTCTCGCAGAGGGTGGTGTATTTGTGGAACTCGCTGCCCCATAGCGCGGTGGAGTCTGAATCGCTGGATGGTTTCAAAAAGGAGATAGATATTTTCAAACAAAAAAAGGATGAGGGGATATGGGGAACAGGTGGAGAGGTGAAATTTAGACCAGGGAGAGATCAGCCATGATCTGATTGAATGGCAGTCGGCTCGAAGGGCTGAATTTGCCTACTTCTGCTCCTAATTCCTATGTCCCTATGAAGGCTCTTGATTTGTTCAGCGCCTGAATGAACTTTCACCATTTTGGTCATTCACCAGCCAATAAACTCCCATAAGTCAGTGCCACAGGATGTTTGACCTCACAATGAGTGCCTCAGTATCTTCCCTAAAGCATTTCAGTGAAGCTGGTTTTGAGTAATTAGCACCTCAATGCTGGATATGTTGGCTTGGGAACGAACATTGCCATTTGACTGTCTATCCTGTCACCAGATATAAAGGATCTTGCAAAGGCACCATTGGTTGTACTCCTCCAGTGCTTTGAGATGCCTGCTGTAGGTTGTCCAAATCTTTGAAGCATACAGGAGCACAGAGATCACTCCTGGTAAACCATGAACTTAGACTCGGGTTTGAGAATGTACACTCTTTGTGGCATATGATTCCGAAAAAGCCCAGTCTTATTGACATTAAACATTTCTTTCAGTGAGTAGTCACTTGCTGCTCCACTGATTTTCTGCAAATAGTAAGACCTCTTAAAAAAGCTCGAACCAACATGACTAGCACGAAAACGTTCCGACTCTGAACTCTAACCCTGCCCATTCTTTAAGTGGCCATTCAAGCTTTTAGCTTTCGCTTGGATGGCACACTGCATTGGTTTTGGTTTTCGATCCAGACTACCAAGAGTGTTTTCATATTTTCCATGATGCTGACAGTACTTAAAGGTGCAACACTTTGTTTCACTTTGTCAGCATTACAATGAATTGCTCTTACCATCATGGAGAGTAGCCCGATATCCCAGTATCCATTGCTCATTCTCCAGCCTCAAAATACTTTAAAATCTCTCATTTAATTTGTAAACTGGTGTAGTTATTCTTTTTTTCATTGTACCACCAGACTCACAATTATTGTTTACTGGACATTTTCACTCATGTTTAAGAGGGATTTAAGAGATTAAAGTAGTACCTCAAAGGACTTCACAGTGGTGACAGAGTCTCTATTCTGCAAAGCTTTACCTGCACTCTTAAATCAACTGACCACTTGCAGGCTTAGTAGACAAGTGAGTAGTTCAGTCTGAATACCACAATTCACCTTTCCCTTTGCAAG
This sequence comes from Mustelus asterias, assembly GCF_964213995.1. Taxonomy (NCBI): domain Eukaryota; kingdom Metazoa; phylum Chordata; class Chondrichthyes; order Carcharhiniformes; family Triakidae; genus Mustelus; species Mustelus asterias. The sequence goes on from NC_135802.1 coordinate 56,414,247, forward strand.
CAATTAGATCCTGTACTCTACGGTATTTTTCACCTGAAAGGCTGCTTTGAGGAAATTACAGCGATGCTACATTGAGAATCTTCTTGTATTCACATAAAAATGCCATGTCCAGATTAGACAACAGGGCCCATACTGTGCATAAACAATGTCACGAGAAAGCCCTGACATCCAGTGTATTAATTCACCCTATTGCAGATCCGATGTTAAAACGGAATGACATTTAGCAAAGCAACAGTAAGCAGGCATTTACTGTATACCAGATTTGTGACAATTTAGCTGACAGTAACTGAAGTACACTGGAAGGATATCAAAGCTTTGAATGTGTTTATCTGTTTTTATCCTAAACAGGGTTCGGAATTTACTCTGCGAATTAAATGAGTAGCAAATGCAACAAAATGTACTCAAAATTAAGTTTAATTTCTTGGGTTCAAGTACATTCTATGTTTTGCCAACTATTGCATGATATCTACAGTGGCTGTAACAAAGCATTTAACCACATGGAAAATCAAATACCTCAGTTTTATCATGTTTAATTATCTGATTTATAAACTAGGACAAAATACAAATGGACAGTTCATAATATGAGACGTTTAGTGTTCTTTTAATAAAAATGAAACCTTTAAAATGACACTAGCATTTTTTTTTAGCTTTGCTGAGGAGTGGGAAATGGGTGAAGTGAAGCAGCTGCCTGTTTTGAAGCCTGCTTGATTTGGTGGAATAGGCTGGGCAGATCAGTGAGTCTTTTGCTATCCCTCATTGTTTGTATGTTCGTAAATGAGGCAGAGTATCAAACAGGCGGAGCTGATCCACTACGCCTCTGAGGATAAATGTTAAAATCTACTCCCACTGTGTCCAATCTCTCCAATCAGAATACTGCATGCATTATCTGGCAAACACATGTGAAAAAACTGTGCAACTATACAACTCGACAAATTAGAATGTAATTTCATGTCTTACTAAGCACAACAATATTCTAACGCTCATTTTTGCTGTGTCTAACCATGTGTTTATTTGCAGTCACAGAGTAAAGCCACTCCACGCAGGGTCCAATGATCAGGAAGCTGCATTGTTTTCAGATAGAGAGAGAAGATGTACGTCAAATCAGTCCGCCTGGGCTTCTTGTAGACAGGACATGAGTATATTGCCCCCTGCTGCTTCTTTGAATCAGCAGGTGCAGTGGCGCTGATTGCATACACATGAACTACAGGAAGCAATGTGAACAATACCTGCAAAACAGATGGAAATCACAGACAATTAAATGGAGTCAGCAAACAAATACAGAACTTTGAGCAGTACCTTTTAAATGTGAAATGGCAAACAAAATAAATGAGGCTATATTCAATCATACATTGCTGAATGGTTATATCATAATTAGCATAATCCATCACTGTCTAAGTGGAGGCTTGAATAATTTAGCAATTATTAGATAAGCATAAGTAGCAGTCCCAATATCTGTTTCCTGTTCCTGACATTCAGTCGAGCACATCACGTCACACATCATCACCCTGAATTTCTGTGGGACTCTACTTTCATACAAGGAACATTGTGGTTCGAGGGCAATCCCTTATGTATCCTCCTGCCTCTTGCTAAAACCCAGTTCCGGAATTTTCCAGCCCCTCATGCCAGTGGCATCTCCCGGTCTTGTTGATGCGAATGGAGATTTCAGTGACTCGCTGGCGTGGCAGGGCTGGAAAATTCAGGCATCAACAAACCTGCTGTCCCATCGCAAATATTTAATTACAGTCAGTCGAGGGGCTGAGAGATCTGGTAGCAAATGTGGAAAAATACAGCACATGCATATGTGCAGTCATGTTTAACGGTTTAATAGAACTGTTCCCTCAGGAAGTACGTGCAACAGTGCTGGAGTCTCCCTCCAGAATGTTGATGTTGTTCCATTAGAAGCTTTGTGTTCCAATCTACAACAGTGGAGGATTGGTGTGGCTAAAGCCATAATACAGGTCAGTTGACACCAGCCTCTTCTGCCCAGAGGTCTACTCCCACACCAATCAGTGGACATGATTGGAGCACAACTGGAGTAGACGTGAATGAAGATGCTATTGTCACGATGCCCAACTTTCTTATAAAGTTGAAAAAAAGCCATAAAATAGGCAGGATAGCCAGTTACTCTGGCATTAGATATGGTGACTGAGTACACAAGGAGAAATGGAGCTATCTCAATCATAGAATCCAATCATAAAATCCCTACAGGAGGAGGCCTTTCTGTGCATTGAGCCTGCAACGACAACAAGCCCACTCAGGCCCTACTCCGATAACCCATATATTTACCCTGCTAATTCCCCTGACACTAAGGGACAATTTAGCATAGGCAATCAACCCAACCTGCACATCGTTGGAGTGTGGGAGGAAACCGGAGCACCCAGAGGAAACCCACACAGAAACGGAGAGAATATGCAAACTCCACACAGACTCTATGAGGCAGCAGTGCTAACCACTGTGCCGCCCAGTCTGGCAGTTTATCAATCCCTAGAGGTGGTCACTGACACCCAGCAGCCAGGCATTATATTCAATTCCTACAACTGGGAAGCAGCTACAAGTAGCACAGTATTACAATGTAGAATGCATAAAACATAAAGCACCTAAGGAAAGCACTGAGGTTACAAAAAACCGAACATTTATAAGACAATAAATTGAGTAGATTTTATTACCGCTCTTTTTCTGGAGAGTTTCTGCTGGTGCCAGATAAGTGCCAGCAATTTTCTTTTTTCATCGTTTACTACTAAAAGTATTAAATTCTACCACTGGGACACTTTCAAATCAACATTTAGCATTAGTTTCACATTATCTTGCCAAACGTAACTTATGGTTAGGTGCTTTGGCACTCCCCGGGGTGGACTGCAAGTTGTAATGAAGGAGGCATTTTATAAAGCTCCTCCTTAATTGCCTTCCTGTCCTGTTGTATTTTTATTTTACGAGTCAGCTTCTCTGGGAAGTTGGAAAAAATATACAGCTGTTTATCTGCTCACGTACTCAATGATGTGATCCAAATATAAAAGCATGAATTTTTCAGACGTATTCCCAAAAAATGGTAACAAAACCAAGCAAAATTCATTGAAGGAGAGACTATCGGGTGTGGTATAAAACAAACTACCAATCATCTATCATCCATTTTACACGACAGATGTAAACAAATTCTGCCCCCAGAGTGTCTTTAATTGTTCCTCAAAGATTTTGCCCAAAGAATGGTCTTGTGTATTTGGATAATGACACTGGACTAATAAACGTAACTTTATTGTGATGTGTTCACTCTTGTACCTGTTGCTTCTGTTTCCTGCTCTACATCACATTACATCACAACAGCAGGGCACTGCAGTGAGTTAGCTAAAAGGAATTATATTTCTTCTCCCCTTAATTTGAACATCCCCAAAGCAAGTTCAACATGAACAATAGTCAATAGGTTAGTCACTGCTATCGATTCAGGCGGTCTGGGAGTCATCATTCTCAGAATGGTAGATGGCGAACCTCTGTTTATTTTCATCTTCACACTCAGGGAACCTCTGGCGGTTTCGTCTTCACACTGATGTCAGCAGTGGCTGGTTTCTTACCTTTGCACAAGAAGAAAATATTCTATCTTTTTTTTGGTGGTGGAATGATCACTCTGTTTAAATTTATTAGTGTCACAAGTTGGCTTACATTAACACTGCAATGAAGCCACTGTGAAAATCCCCTAATTGCCACACTCCAGCGCCTGTTCGGGTACACTGAGGGAGAATTTAGCATAGCCAATGCATCTAACCAGCACGTCTTTCGGACTGTGGGAGGAAACTGGAGCACCCGGAGGATCATTACATATGGTCGGTGCAGGCTTGGAGGGCCGAAGGGCCTGTTCCTGTGCTGTAATTTTCTTTGTTCTTTGAAACCCACGCAGACACGGGGAGAACATGCAGACTCCGCAGAGACAGTGACTCAAGCCGGGAATCGAACCCGGGTCCCCCACAGAAGATACCCTGACTGAATTGAGAGCAAAGGATCATTCTGAGTGTGGTTTCTCATTTGATAGCAGTGTGTTATCCACTCATTTAAAATAGAAAATAATCTCCTTTGAGCAGCCTGAAGAACTGACAGGTACTGGCAATCCTGAAAGTCCATCTGCAATACAATGTAAATGAGACTGGTGTATTTAATGGTGTAGTATGTACAGACAGGAGCAATGCCCATCTTTGTATCCTACTTGCAGTGAATGGCAGAATTCCCGTATGTGGTCCAAAAATGGTAGTAAGTGGGCGATATCCGTCAGTGATGGAATTTCTTGACGTTGAAGATGATCCCCAGTGCTTCCCGTTCAATCTGGGTATAGTTCCACTCAGCTTTGCTTAAAGTTTGGGAAGCAAAGGCTTCTTTACCCAATGGCATGATGTGGGAGACCATCCCCTGCACCATAAGGAGATGCATCACAAGCTAACTGTAAGGGTAAAGTAAGATCAAAGTGTGTGAGAGATTCAGACTTAAGTAACGCTTCTTTGGCCTGCATCAATGTGTTATTGCATTGATCCAACCACTTCCACAAGAGGTTATGTAATGATTTCAAAATTGTTGCCAAGATTGGGACAAATATTCAATAATAATTCAACAATCTAAGGAAGGAACATAACTGATTAATATTCTGAGGTGCAGATGCCTTTGTGATGGCCTTAAGCTTAGAAGCAGATTTGTGAAGGCCAGTGGCATCAATCACATGTCTCAGATACTCAGTGGTGGATTGGAAGAACTCACACTTGGCCTTACAGACTCTCAGACTGTTGTCTTCTAATCTTGGAGAATGGCATCCAGGTTTTGAAGGTGTTCCTCTTCACCTCTTCCAGAGATTAGGATGCCATCCAGAGAGCACTGGACTCCATTCAGTCCGCTCAGGATCTGATCCATTGTCCTTTGAAACAATGTGGGAGCAGATGTGATACCAAACGGCAATCTTTGGGACTGGAAAAGCCCTTGTGTGTCGCGATTGTCAGATGTTTCTGTGATCCTTGTCTACTTTCATCTGCAAGTCGACCTGGCTCAGGTCAATTCTGCTGAAAATTTGGTCTCCCGCCAATCCCACAAACACAAACGGGTACAGTTCAGCATATAACACTGGATTTATGATGACCTTAAAGACCCCACAAATCCTTACGGAGCCATCTTTCTTGATGACTGGGACAATAGGCATGGCCCATTCACTGATGCTGGCAGGTTCCAGAACTCCAGTCTTCACAAGCCACTCCAAGTCAGCCTCCACCTTCAGCCTAAATAGCATTAGCTACAGGCCGTGCCTTCAAGCATTTTGCTTGGCTTCTGTCTTTTATTTTTAGTATGACTGTAATGTCCTTCATGCTCCCTAATTCTCCATTGAAAACAACAGAAAAAGAGTCCTGATTCTCCATTGGCTCTTATGTGTTCTTCAGCCTAGTTCAGTCCAATCTTCTCCAGCCACGCATGACCAATCAATGCCGGTAGTCTCTCTTCAGTAAGTGTAGAGGCAAATCTGCTGTTTGTTTACTGAGCTGCATCGCCACTTCAATGCGGCCCTTCAGGGGAACCGCTTTTCCTCTGAATGTCTTCAGCACTATCCTTGATGACTTTAAGGGAATGTGTTAGAATTTCTGATTGTAGATCATCTCTGGCACTGCTATTCCAGTGTCAACCTCCATCCTTACTGACTGCCCACCCACCAGTGGAGTGACCCAGTATCTGTGGCGAAAGCTCCTCCTCTGACTGTGTGTTATCGCCCTTCTCGGCCTTTCTGTACAACATGGACATCTCTCTTTTTACTTTGCTTAAATGTTGTAATGATTTGTTCTTGCTTTTTATTTTTATTTACTGTTTGCTTTTTTTGTTCCAGCAAGCATGCTGTATGTGTCTGATGCGCATCAATTGGACACGAGGCACAAAGCTTTGGTAAAAGAAGGCTTTTATTAACTAACAATGGAACTAACAGAACTTTAACACACTATCCCAGACTGAAGAGGTCCCACCCGAGCAGGGGGTCTTATACCTCTCCCAGGAGGCGGAGCCTGACTGGGATGTGCCACAACAGTAACAACCACAGGTGTATCAATCCCACCCTAGCCCAACAACAACATTAGAACAACCCAACAACAACATTAGAACAATCCCACAGTGGGAACCAACGATGGTTCACCACAGTGTCCCTTGCAGAATTTGCACGTTCTCCCCGTGTCTGGGTGGGTTTCCTCCGGGAGCTCCGGTTTCCTCCCACAGTCTGAAAGACGTGCCGGTTAGGTGCACTGGCCATGCTAAATTCTCCCTCAGTGTACCCAAACAGGCGCCAGAGTGTGGCGACTAGGGGATTTTCACAGTAACTTCACTGCAGTGTTAATGTGAGTCTACTTGTGACACAAATAAACAAAGTTTTTTCCACAGCTTCAACATTCCATGTCTTTACACCAGCATTTAGCAATAGAATGCCCTGGCTTTGCACATCGGTAACATGTACAGGGTCCAGCAGCTGTGCGTCTTAATTCAGTGGACATTTTGTGCACCTGAGTGGATTAACTCAATTGATGATCTTCCTTTGCAGCCAACGCCACGGAAACAGTGATTTGAATGGCTTTCTGCAGAGTGAAATTACTCTCAGTTGACAGACGTTTTGCGTTGCTTCGTTGCATAGACCACAAACAATTCTGTCACGAATGGTGTCATTAAGCATGTCTCCAAGCTCGTAATATTTTGCAAGCCTTTTAAGCGCTGACACGTAGAGCGTGATTGACTCTCCCTCCTCTTGGTTTCTTCTATGGAATCTAAAGCACTCTATAATCATCAGGGATTTAGGCGAAACATGTGCTTGCAAAATGTCCACAATTAGAACATAGAACATAGAACATAGAACATTACAGCGCAGAACAGGCCCTTCGGCCCACGATGTTGCACCGACCAGTTAAAAAAAAAAAAAACTGTGACCCTCCAACCTAAACCAATTTCTTTTCGTCCATGAACCTATCTACGGATCTCTTAAACGCCCCCAAACTAGGCGCATTTACTACTGATGCTGGCAGGGCATTCCAATCCCTCACCACCCTCTGGGTAAAGAACCTACCCCTGACATCGGTTCTATAACTACCCCCCCTCAATTTAAAGCCATGCCCCCTCGTGCTGGATTTCTCCATCAGAGGAAAAAGGCTATCACTATCCACCCTATCTAAACCTCTAATCATCTTATATGTTTCAATAAGATCCCCTCTTAGCCGCCGCCTTTCCAGCGAAAACAATCCCAAATCCCTCAGCCTCTCCTCATAGGATCTCCCCTCCATACCAGGCAACATCCTGGTAAACCTCCTCTGCACCCTCTCCAAAGCCTCCACATCCTTCCTGTAATGTGGGGACCAGAACTGCACACAGTACTCCAAGTGCGGCCGCACCAGAGTTGTGTACAGTTGCAACATAACGCTACGACTCCTAAATTCAATCCCCCTACCAATAAACGCCAAGACACCATATGCCTTCTTAACAACCTTATCTACTTGATTCCCAACTTTCAGGGATCTATGCACACATACACCTAGATCCCTCTGCTCCTCCACACTATTCAAAGTCCTCCCGTTAGCCCTATACTCAACACATCTGTTATTCCTACCAAAGTGAATTACCTCACACTTCTCCGCATTAAACTCCATCCGCCACCTCTCGGCCCAACTTTGCAACCTGTCTAAGTCTTCCTGCAAACTACGACACCCTTCCTCACTGTCTACCACACCACCGACTTTGGTGTCATCAGCAAATTTGCTAATCCACCCAACTATACCCTCATCCAGATCATTAATAAATATTACAAACAGCAGTGGCCCCAAAACAGATCCCTGAGGTACACCACTTGTAACCGCACTCCATGATGAATATTTACTATCAACCACCACCCTCTGTTTCCTATCCGCTAGCCAATTCCTGATCCAATTTCCTAGATCACCCCCAATCCCATACATCTGCATTTTCTGCAGAAGCCTACCATGGTGAACCTTATCAAACGCCTTACTAAAATCCATATATACCACAATTTGCTTGTATGTTTCAGTGCTGGCTTATCAAATTGCACAAGACAGTGGGGGAGATTAAAAGTTTTACCTCCAATCACATTCAGGAAAGTCAGCAGCATAATATCTTCATCTATTTTGCTTGCCAGCGTAAAATAATCAAAATGCTCAGTATAAGAGCTCCACTGCTCCACATTCCCATCAAAAGCTCCAATGATGCTGACAACCCCAGCCATTTTGTCACTCATGCAGGTTTACCATTTGCATATTTTTCAGAATATCTTTTATTCACGTTCACACTAGCCAACTGATTTTCCCACTTAAACAGCAATAAACATGTGTGAAAAGTTTCACTTTTCCTGACTTTTCTCTACTTAAACTTCTTCTTCCGATGGTCTAGCAAGCACATGTTCATTATCCTCGTCGCCAGTTGTGTTACATATTTGGAGAATGACACTCAGGAACACTCGATAAATTAATATAACATTATTGTAGTGTGTTCCCTCTCATAGCTGCTGCTTCTCTGTTTCCTGCTCTACACTGCATTACATCACTTCCTTGCATTACTATAGCAAGGCTCTGTGGTGAGCTAAATATATAACAAATAGGAAACACACCAGGCTGTAGAAGCCCCTTATTTCCATGTATGTTGCACATCAATGAAGCTCTCACACAGAGGCTGGAATTTAGTCAGGGCAGTGGAGGCCTTCACAATTGGCCCAAGATCCGAGAGCATCATTTTGACCCATCAGGTCTCTAATTAGATATCTTCAGGGCTTGTGTTCCTTTAAAGAGACTCCATGAGATGCCAGCCAATCATAAGGCTAGCGGCATAGCGGTCCCAACAGTTCCGCTGGGTGTGATGGCTACTGCTAGGATTATGCGTAAATGACAGGACACAGTAGTGAAATCTAGGACTGCCAGGGCCAGTCAGGTAGGTCCTGGCATGGAGGCAGGGCTATTGTTGAGAGAGAGTGGAGGTTGGGGCTGTCATTGCCACTGAGGGGCCTCTCCATGGGATATAACGTGCCCAATTAGGTGTTCCCACCAGCCCTCCCCTGCACAAGCCCCCAGGGAAACTACCAAGATTCACCCAGAAATCACCCCACATGGCAAAGGCCCACACACCATCATAAAATATCAACAACCATGGGAGAAGACCTTCAATTGGTCACTTAAGTGGCTCAATTGGCCTCTGGGTGACAATGCCATTCTCCATCTTCCCCATAGCTGGTAAAATGCCATGGTGGCAGAATGGCAATGAGCACTCCATCAATGGACCTTCCCTCTGCATTTTACGGGCACCCGAACATCCCAGCTCATCCCTAGAGAGCTGGTAAATCTCCCAGAATGTGCAAGGACAAACCATCCAGGTGAAAGCTCACTTGCAAGGTGCAAGGAGGGGGTGAAGAAACTCTGAAGAAGGGCCATAAGGACTCCAAATGTTAACTCTGTTTCTCTCTCGACAGATGCTGCCAGGCTGTCTGAGTTTTTCCAGCATTTTCTGTTTTTGTTTCGGATCTCCAGCATCTGCAGTATTTTGCTTCAATGCGAGGAGGGTGTGCCTGGATAAACTGGCTGCGTGACAGGTTTTCCATTTCCTGCATTGCTGAATTCCATCTGCAGAAATTATCCTATTCATCTGAAAATTTACCCATTCGTTGTTTAAAAACAAAGTTACTACAAGTAGGTGCAGAGGTTAAAGGGGACATGCCTGCATTTTGTTCCAAATGGAGATGGCTTTGTGTAGCTAAGTGGTTTTCACAATTTGACGCATATATTTTGGATTTTAAATGCAAATACTAGAATTATCATTCAATAAGGGAAACTATATCTTCAGCCCTGTATTAATTTGCCTCTCAGTTACAAATTCAGGAATTCCATTGTCACCAACCCTACGCAGCAGTTTAACATAACAGAAAATCAGCCTGCATCCCATAAGCACTACTGTATCTGCTCCCTTAGGAGGCCTTGTGGTGCAGTGATAGCGCCTCTACCACTGGACCAAAAACCCCAAGTCCAACTCCAGGACTTGTTGGCCACAGAAGGAGTGTTCCGCATGGTTCAACGGGCTGATAATCAGCTCAGAAATCCTTCCGCCACTTGCCCTGCTACTCCCCATCAGGTAAAAATCAGTATGGGTGTGAAGATATGCCAACAACAGTCTGGTCCCTTTAAAAATGTTCTAAATATTAAATAGAGGAAGGCCTTTCAATTCTTTCTGAGGTTAATGTCAGTAATTAACACTTACCACATTATCAGACTGGGACCACGACTTAACTGTGACTTTTAAGTGGCATCTGGACAAATACATGAATAGGATGGGAATAGAGGGATATGGTCCCCGGAAGGGTAGGGGGTTTTAGTTAAGACGGGCAGCATGGTCGGCTTGGAGGGCCAAAGGGACTGTTTCTGTGCTGTAATTTTCTTTTTATTTGTTCTTAACATTCCGTGACAAATATTGCGAAACATTTTGACATGCTATAATGAGGGGTAATGTTTTTGTGGCCGATTTATGCTTACAAACCAGATGATTTGTAACTAATGGAAGTTTCAACTTACTGATGAGTTCCTTCAAAGCAGATTTTTGGAATGGTTCAATATTTCAGCCACACTGCCAAGATACTAACGCAGAGATGTCTTTCACTTGCCCCGTGTGTGTTGGAAGGGATTCAATTATTTAACCAACCTCAATTCATGCAAACTTGTTCACACTGATGAGAGACCATTCAATTGCTTTGACTGTGTTCAATCCACCCTGGAGCTCCCATCAAATACAACTCACTGTAGATTTTGCAAACATGTTTTGTTACTGCTATAAAATGCTGTTTTTTTATCATTTGCTTTAAGGTGCTGTCACTGGTCCTTCATGTCTGATTAACTCCCTGAGCTGCCTTTTATGGACTGTGTTACACATTGGCAGATTGGCAGAAATATAGGTTACAATGAACCAAAATCAATCTAACCTCACACTGACTCCCCCAGAAGACAGTCTTGTACCTCCTACCTTATCCACCACCCATCCAATTAATGCACACTAAAATCACCACCATGAGAGTTTACAAATCCAAGTGTTCTGTGCCAGGCATTTGCAATAAGTAAATTAAACACAGCTTACTTTTGGAGACGATTCCATGAGCCTCGTATTCCTTCTGTCCCAGCCTCCACCATCCAGGAACAGGCCATAAACATAAACACCACCAATATCGGCAGGAGGGGATGAATTAACATCTTCCCTCATCATCTTGGTCACATCATTATAAAGAATGACACTATCTAGAGCCCAACCCTTGCTCAGATTCATACGGGTGGTTTCCTGTCGCATTGCAGTCAAAAAACCCTGCAGAGGAAATATTTATTTTTGTAACTATCAGATGTACTACTAGCAGAAAGACAGATAGATGGATGCAAAAGTCAATTCCCAATGAGTCAATGATGTGATGAATTGAAAATTTGTTGCTGTTCAAATTTTAAGACTACAAAATTCAAAACTCCCAAAAATAAATGCAAGGATCACAATATGTGATTAATCTGGCTCGTTGCTTCCAATGCAGACAGCAAACAAGCATAGTTTTGACCATGGGCCACTGGCCTGAAATGTATGGGCGGCATGATGGCATAGTGCACTGCTGTCTCACAGCGCCAGGGACCCAGGTTCGATTCCTGGCTTGGGTCACTGTCTGTGCGAAGTTTGCACGCTCTCCCTCCGGATGCTCTGGTTTCCTCGCACAAGAGGACACAAGAGGTAGAGGACACAAATAGCTTACCGAAAATTGATGGTCGTGGGACTGTAGGCGGTGAGGTCCTTAAAACGATTACTATTACTAAAGAGGTAGTGCTTGGTAGGCTAATGGGACTAAAGGTAGACAAGTCCCCGGGCCCGGATGGAATGCATCCCAGGGTACTGAAAGAAATGGCAGAAGTAATAGCAGATGCGTTGGTTGTAATTTATCAAAATTCGTTGGACTCTGGGGAAGTGCCAGCTGATTGGAAAACAGCTAATGTGACGCCACTGTTTAAAAAAGGAAGTAGACAAAAGGCGGGTAACTACAGGCCGGTTAGCTTAACGTCCGTAGTTGGGAAATTGCTGGAATCCATCATTAAAGAAGAAATAGCAGGACACCTGGAAAAAAATGGTTCGATCAAGCAGACGCAGCATGGATTCATGAAGGGAAGGTCGTGTTTGATGAATTTACTGGATTTTTATGAAGATGTAACGAGTGCAGTTGACAGAGGGGAACCGGTGGATGTGGTGTTTTTGGATTTCCAGAAGGCGTTCAATAAGGTGCCTCACAAAAGGTTGCTGCAGAAGATTAGGGTACACGGAGTTGGGGGTAAAGAGTTAGCGTGGATTGCGGATTGGCTGTCTAACAGGAAGCAGAGAGTTGGAATAAATGGGTGCTTTTCTGGTTGGCAGTTGGTGACTAGTGGCGTGCCGCAGGGATCGGTGCTGGGGCCTCAACTGTTTACCATAAACATAGACGATCTGGAGGAGGGTACCGAGCGTAGGGTAACAAAGTTTGCGGATGATACAAAGATGAGTGGAAAAGCGAATTGCGTGGAGGATGCGGAAAGTCTACAGAGAGATTTGGATAGGCTAAGTGAGTGAGCGAGGATCTGGCAGATGGAGTATAACGTTGACAAGTGTGAGGTTATCCACTTTGGAAGGAATAATAGTAAAATGGACTATTATTTAAATGGTGAAAAATTACAACATGTTACTGTGCAGAAGGACCTTGGGGTCCTTGTGCATGAATCGCAAAAACTCAGTTTGCAGGTGCAGCAGGTGATCAAGAAGGCAAATGGAATGTTGGCCTTTATCGCGAAGGGGATGGAGTATAAAAGCAGGGAGGTCTTGCTGCAATTGGACAAGGTACTGGTGAGGCCGCAATTGGAGTACTGTGTACAATTTTGGTCCCCTTATTTGCGGAAGGATGTATTGGCCTTGGAGGGAGTACAGAGAAGGTTCACCAGGTTGATACCGGAGATGAGGGGGTTAGCTTACGAGGAGAGATTGAGTAGATTGGCCTGTACTCATTGGGGTTTAGAAGGCTGAGGGGAGATCTTATAGAGACATATAAGATAATGAAGGGGCTAGACAGGGTAGAGGCAGAGAGATTCTTTCCACTTAGAAAGGAAACAAGAACGAGAGGACACAGCCTCAAAATAAGGGGGAGTCAGTTTAGGACAGAGTTGAGGAGGAACTTCTTCTCTCAGAGGGTAGTGAATCTCTGGAATTCTCTGCCCATTGAAGCAGTGGAGGCTACCTCGTTAAATATGTTTAAGTCACAGGTAGGTAGATTTCTGATCAATAAGGGAATTAAGGGTTATGGGGAGCGGGCAGGTTAGTGGAACTAAACCACTATCAGATCAGCCATGATCTTATTGAATGACGGGGCAGGCTCGAGGGGCTAGATGGCCTACTCCTGCTCCTATTTCTTATGTTCTTATGTTCTTATGTAATCCAAAAGATATGCTGGTTAGGTGCATCGGCCATGCTAAATTCTCCCTCAGTGTACCCAAACAGATGCTGGAGCATGGCGACTAGGGGATTTTTGCAGTAACTTCATTGCAGTTTTAATGTAAGCCTACTTGTGATGCCAATAAATAAACTGGCACAGTGGTTAACACAGCTGCCTCACAGTGCCAGCGACCCAGGTTCGATTCCCGGCTTGGGTCACTGTCTGTGTGGAGTTTGCACGTTCTCCCCGTGTCTGCGTGGGTTTCCTCCGGGTGCTCCGGTTTCCTCCCACAGCCTGAAAGATGTGCTCGTTAGGTGCATTGACCTGAACAGGCGCTGGAGTGTGGTGACTAGGGGAATTTCACAGTAACTTCATTACAGTGTTAATGTAAGCCTACTTGTGACACTCATAAATAAAATTTTAACTTTTAAAAACAGTTCTCTCCACTTAAAGCTGACATTGAGTCTTGTTAATATTATTAAAGACGTGTCTTTTAGTTCCTGGAGTATCCCTAATTATGCCTAACAGGTAACTGTCTCACTGAACATGCATCAGCCCCTGTTCACGTTGCTTGTTAAGGAAGTCATCTGTTACCATGTACAAAACTCGCTAAGTGGCAGAACAGAAGTCATGACTTGAGTCCTGCAGTTTGTTTTGCCTAGAATAAACACTGCAAGCCTTATCAACATTAACAACTAACACCGCAAAACCATAATGAGATAAATGTAAGTGGGGGACAAAATATCTGTTTTTAAACAGGTACCGCAGACACTCAATTAATGCTTAAACATTTATGTAAAGCAAACATAAAGGCAAACAGTCCAGCTTCAAAAATCTCGCCAGCGGCAAGCCTACCACCGGTGTGCCTGTAGAGGATCGTTTGTGTGTAAAATAGGCCTATTTACGATCAGGGGCAGGGAATGCAATTGAAAGGAACCTTTGATCAAGTTGACTGTTGATGGTTGATGAAGGTAGGGCAGGCTGGGATTAAGTGAATCTCAGAATGATAAATATAAAACCCAAGATATACAAGAGACTAAAAAGAATTTACAGAGAAAGACCAATGAAATAAAATGCTTAGAAAATAAATTGAGATGATAGGGCTTGGTTCTCTATAAACCATCAAAATTGATGTCTAAAACAGGTATTTTTCGCACTTACAAAACTATAAAAAGTGATTTTCACTTTGTCACTGTCAGAACATATCAAAATTCAGAACGAAGCAATAATTTTTTTTAAAATAGAATTTTGAATTAGTTGCAGAAAACCTTGCCAGAGTGTTTTACTAATTCATTACAGCTTTGTAACTGCAACTGTAAAATAATTTAACACATCTTGTGTTCTCAATACAATAAGATCAAGGTGAGTGTGTGATTTAAGCATCATTAATAACTGCTGTGCTGTGTTCCCTGGCATTGTTTTAGATATTTCAGTGTCAGTTGCTCTAACCTGAGGATTAAAGAACCCTGTCATCCAGAACTGGTTTGGTCGTCCATCAAAAATCCAGGTGTGGAACTGTTGGTTTCTTTCGAGGAGCTCTGTAAACCAGAACCCAAGAGTCGCAGACTCCCAGGAAATTTTGAACCAGATCTTCGGAATCCGGGCATCATACATGTTATCAAGAGCATCTCTCAAGTCTTCAGACATTATAATTGTGCCTATATTTAAAAGATAATAGCCAGATTCAGAAAACATGGTAGTAAGGTGTTGAACAAATGATTCAAGCACGATGGTTTGAATCCTCCAGCATCCTGATCATCAGAGACCAAATGCACAACAGCTTAAAACCTGGTTTAACACCTGAGTAACTTCACATTAGACCACATAATCACACCCACCCCAGCCCCCCACACCCCCATCCTCCCTCCCACAACTATCCCCTAGATCATCAACCATACCCCAACCTCACTACATCCCTCGACCCAACAACCATCCAACTACCCATGACCTAACCCGACAACCACCCACAACCGACAAGTCCCATCTGACCTGACTATCTCCTCAACCACCCGATACTCCCCTGATCACCCAACTAACCCCCCAACCAGCCAATTATCCATTCATTCACCCACCTTCCCATTCGTCTACCTCACCCATTCACCCACCTACCATCTCAACAGTATAACCATCTACCTACTCACCCACCTACCCACACCCACCTACACACACCCACACATACATGCTCATTAACTTAACTATCTACATACTCACCCACCGACTCATCTCCCTCACTTACCCATTCACTAACCCTCACTCAAAGACTAGGTTTTTAAATGTACCTGATCATGACAGCAATAAGTCCTCTCTTCCCCAGATTCTATTCCACCTCAATGGAGTTCCCTGGAGACACTGTACAGCTGGGATTGGGTGATCCCAGAAAGAATGGGCAGGAGCATTGGTCAGGAAAATGAATCTTCACAGACATGGATAATGCATACAGCATTGCCAGTTCATGGAAGATTCAAGCCATATATTTTGAAGAAGTAATTTTTGTCTAAGCCAGATTTTCAAAAGTCATCTCTGCTTATTTTCCTTGTTCCCTACAATTCTTCTCCATCTATAAACTGCCACAATTGATGGTAATATCCACACAGCAAGCCAGCCATACAAGATTTATTAATGGCAATGTGCGGTAAATTTGCTTCCAGCTGTCCACTGCCATCTTTAAATAATCTCATTCTCCTCAGCACTTAATACTTTTTGCAAACACTTATTGACAGCAATGGTTAGATTTCATGAACAAAAACAATGGAAAGCAGATATGAACCCGTCTGAATCCAAACCAATTTAAAATGTTTCTTTATTAAGGCCAATTTCAAGTGTTTCAGACTCAAATTAAATTTCCCTCTTAAAATATACGGTGTTAGCGAATAAAAGATTTTCAGAGGTTGAGTAACCTATGAAACAAATGAGTCTGTTCAGTTTGATTGTCATTATTCACTTTTGTGCTGTTGTTTCTTCACCAGTTGCATCAAAGGCACTGTGTCCTGACCAAGGAGTTACAGGCAACATGTGTGGTTTTTATTCAACATCAGCCTTAATGGCTTTATACCAAATATCTGCATGAATAAAAAGGCAGTCAAGCAATTGGAACTGAGCTACATTTCCAGTTAATGCATACAGCCCCCTCCCAACATGGATTGCCAGCATCAGAGCCCTCCCAATGGATTCCCCTTCCTGAACACCCAACATGCCCCCTTCATTATAATTCCCAACATGATCTCCTCATCATAACCCGCGTCACGTCTCCCCATCATGACCTCTCACATGCCCCTCTTCATGCTCCACCCCTGCACAACCCCACTGTATAACCCGCCCCCCCCCACTTGATTCCACCCCCCCCTTGCATGGTCCCCTCATCATAGCCCCCATGCTATAGCCCACACTCAGGCCCTACCCTCACTCAGGATCCACCCCCTTGGCACAGCCTCTGGCACTCTGGGAGTGACCAACTGGCGCGGCCAGGGGGACACTGCCCAGTCATGTCCCCAGCTACCTGGGGGGGTTCAATGGACTCCAAGCCCCCTGGCATGGCCATCGATAATCGATTATCTCCACCTAGTGGAGATCAGGAGTAATTCTCGCCATTCTCATGCCACTCCCCATGGTCAGGAGGTCCCAAGAGCTAGGAGAATCCAGTGTGGAGCGGGCTAAGCACATTTATACGATAATTTAAATATATTAATCA
The DNA here is from genome assembly GCF_964213995.1 of Mustelus asterias. NCBI lineage: Eukaryota > Metazoa > Chordata > Chondrichthyes > Carcharhiniformes > Triakidae > Mustelus > Mustelus asterias. Next base: position 56,431,379 of record NC_135802.1, read on the forward strand.
GTCCTGCACATTTCCTGGGCATAATCCAGTTTGTGCCATTGGAAAGGGACTGGGACGATTGCAAGTTGTTTGGCACCAGACGCAAAACTGATTTTTAGGCCCACATACTATTTTCTGGGATCGGCAAGGTCAGAAAGTCACCCCCAAAGGGTCCTATTTTACCATAGGAGTAGGCCATTTGGTCCCTCGAGTCTGCTCAACCATTCTATAAGATCATGGCTGATCTGATTGTGACCTCAAATCTACATTCACCCCTGAAAACCTTTGACTCCTTTGTTAGTCAAGAATCTATCTACCTCTCCCTTAAAAATATTTAACCACCCTGCCTCTCTGTACCCTTGGGGATAGAGAACCAGGGACCCACAGCCCTCTGAGAGAAAAGATTTATTTTCATGTCATAAATGGGAGACCTCTTTTTCTTAAATTGTGTCCCCTAGATTGGGCCTGGGACACTATGGCAGGGTGGGAGATGCTAGTGGGCCCAGAGAATCCAGTCCCGGACCCGCTAATAGTATTTAAATAGTAGGTAAAATACTATTTAAATACTAGCCCCGCTTCCCAGCAGGCGCCTCCTGAAATCTGGGCCTGAAAGATGCAGGCATGGCCGAAACGCTCACGAGAACTCCGTGAATCAGCTGATGCATGATTCTCCCAGCCCGCTGCACTAGAAAATTAGCGTAGCAGGATGGGAGAATCACCCCCGCACCAATACCATTCCTGGGTATGTCCTGTCCACTGAAATGGCAGAGCCAGCAGAAGTGGCAGCACAGTGGTATACAGTTGGGAGAGAGTTGCCCTGGGAGTCCTCAACATTGTCTCTGGACCCCGTGAAGTCTCATGGCACCAAGTCAAACATGGGCAAGGAAATCTCCTGGTGATTACCATGTACTGCCCCTTCTCAGCTGATAAATCAGTACTCCTCCATGTTGAACATTACTTGGAGAAAGAACTGAGTTTGGCAAGGGTGCAGAATGTACTCTGGGTGGGGGGCTTAAATGTCCATCACCAAGAGTGGCTCAGTAGCACCACCACAGATCAAGATGGCCGGGTCCTAAAGGACATAGTTGTTAAACTGGGACTGCAGCAGGTGGTGAGGAAACCAACAAGAGGGTAAAACATACTTGACCTCATCCTCACCGACCTGCCTGCTGAAGATGCATCTGTCGGTGACAGCATCAGCACAAGTGACCACCGCACAGTCCTTGTTATGACAAAGTCCCATCTTCAGATTGAGGATACCCTCCATCATGTTATGTGGCACTACCACCGTGCTAAATGGAGTAGCCTTCGAACAAATCTAGCAACTCAAGACTGGACAGCCATGAGGCGCTGTGGCCTATCAGCAGCGGCAGCAGAATTATACTCAGCCACGATTTTCAACCTCATGGCCCAGCATATTCCCGCACTCTACAATTACCACCAGGCCAGAGGAGCAACCCTGGTTCAATGAAGAGTGCAGGAGGGCATGCCAGGGGCAGTACAACATATACCTAAAAATGAGGTGTCAACCTGGTGAAACTACAATACAGGACTAGTTGCCTGTCAAGCAGCATAAGCAACAAGTAATAGACAGAGCAAAACAATTTTACAACCAATGGATCAGATCTAAGCTCTGCAGTCCTGCAACATCCAGCTCTGAATGGTGGTGGACAATTAAACAACTCACTGGAGGATGAGGCTTCACAAATATCTTCATCCTCAATGATGGAGGAGCCCAGCATATCTGTGCAAATGATAAGGCTGAAGTATTTGCAAAAATTTGCAGCTAGAAGTACCGAGTGGATGATGAATCTCGGCCTCCTCCAGAGATCCCCAGAATCACAGATGTCAGTCTTCAACCAATTTGATTTACTGCACATGATATCAAGAAATGGCTGAAGGTACTGGTTCCTGCAAAGGCAATAGGCCCTGGCAATATTCCAGCAATAGTCCTGAAGGCCTGTGCTCCAGAACTTGCCATACCCCTATCCAAGCTCTTCCAGTACAGTTCCAACACTGGCATAGACCTGGCAACGTGGAAAATTGCCCAGGTATGTCCTGAACACCCCCTTCTAGGGTTCAGTTAACACAGTTGGCTGGACGGCTGGTTCGTGATGCAGAGCAATGCCAACAGCGCAGGTTCAATTCCCATACTGGCTGAGGTTATTCATGAAGGCCTCACTGTCTCAACCGTGACCCTCAGATGAAAACACCATCAGTCAGCTCTCTCTCTCAGAAAGGGGAAGAGCAGCCTATAGTCCTCTGGAACTTTGGCAACTTACATTCCACCCCATCAGTCTACTCTTGATCATGAGCAAAGTGATGGAAAGTGTTATCAACAGTGCTATCGAGCAGCACCTGCTCAGCAATAACCTGCTCAGCGATGCCCAGTTTGGGTTCCACCAGGATCACTCAGCTCCTGACCTCATTACAGCCTTGGTTTAAACATGGACAAAAGAGCTGAATTCCAGACTGTCCCTGACATCAAGGCAGCATTTGATCGAGTGTGGCATCAAGGAGCCCTAACAAAACTGGAGTAATTGGGAATCGTGGGGAAAACCTTCCACTGTTTAGAATCATGCTTGGCTCAAAGGAAGATAGTTGTGGTAGTTGGAGCTTAATCATCTCAGCTCCAGAATCAGTGCAAGAGTTCCCCAGGATAGTGTCTTAGGGCCAACCATCTTCAGCTGCTTCATCAATGATCGTCCTTCTATCATAAGGTCATAATGGGGAATTTTCACTAATGATTGCGCAATGTTCAGCACCACTTGTGAATCTTCAGATACTGAAGCAGTTCATGTCCAAACGCAGCAAGACCTGGACACTATCCAGCCACACCTCACCCCACCAGTCCACCTCCCCCCACCACCCTCCCCCACCCCTCCCCCCCGCACTCCGAGCATGTCCACCATCTGCAAGGCACATGTCAGAAGTGTAATGAAATACTCTCCACTTGCCTGGATGAGCACAACTCCAACAACACTCAAGAACTTCAACACTATCCAGGACAAAGCAACTCGCTTGATTGCTACCCCTTCCACAAACATTCAATCTCTCCATTACAGACAAACTGTGCCTGTGAGTGTGCGCCATCTACAAGATGCACTGCAAGAATTTGCCAAGGTTCCTTCGGCAGTACTTTCCAAACCCATGACCACTACCATCTAGAAGGCCAGGAGCAGCAGATACCTGGGAACACCACCGAATGGAGGTTTTCTTTTATTCATTCGTTGGACATGGGTGTCGCTGGCTGGTCACCATTTATTGTTCATCCCTAGTTGCCCTTGGGAAGGTGGTGGTGAGTTGCTGCCCACAGTGGTTCCACTCCAAGTCACTCACCATGCTGACTTGGAAGTTTATCTCCATTCCTTCACTATTGCTGGGTCAAAATCCTGGAATTACCTCCCTAGCAGCACTGAGGGGATACCTTCACCTCAAGGACTGCAGTGGTTCAAGAAGACAGCTCACCACCACCTTCTGAAGGACAACTAGGGATGGGCAATTAATGCTGGCCCAGACAGCTGTGCCCACATCCCGTAAATGAATTTAAAAAACAACTGTGTTAGGCCTGTGTTATTTTTAATGATTTTACCGTGCTTTTCAAGATCAATTTTTGCTTTTGTCACATAGGCAGTAATCTGTAGGGGCGGGGCACCCACCCATTATATAACACATCCAATATTCTTTCTGTTGAAATCAATGTAATAAAAACAAAGCAGGCTGTACAACTGGCAGGAGATTTATTCAATTATCCTCCAGCCGCTAAGGCCAAAATGTCACTCTTTTACGGTAGAGTGGATTGGGAAATAATTCTGAGTTTATGATGATATATTGTTCCCCAAGTTTCGAAGCAGCAGTTGCGCAAGTTAAAAAGGCGGAGGTCTGCTTTCGGTCTAACCAACAATCTGGGCATGAATTGTGCTCAAAAAAGTGTTATTTTTCCAAATTGTTTCATGGTTCAAACTTCCATTTAAACTCATTTATTCTGTCAAGAATACTTTCTTCCTTTTATCACCTGTGATTAATATATTTGCATGTTGGAGATGAGTGTTTCTCCATCCTCAGAATGAGTGTCCCAATTAAATACTTCCAGCAGCAAGATCTTAAAACTTAAAAAACTGATACATGAAGTAAATATATGAGTTTAAATGAAAATAAAGATAGTTATTTATTATCAATCATTACTCTGAATTTAACACAGCTTTTCACTCACTCATCTAACACATACTCTCTCTCCCACACAAACATTCGGTCCAGATTGAAGTAATATACTGCTACATCTTATAATTTTCTCAGTTTCTTTCATGACAGGTCTGTGGTTTCTTAGCTACAGTGGATGCTTTCAAGTTGGAGTGAAGGTCTTGTAAAGAGAGGGATTATCAGCAGGCTGTGACAAGTCTTATCATTGAATTTCTAGGAGGTTAGTTCTCAGGTGAACTGAAATAGGGGAAATTTTCCCTCCCTCTCTGGTGGAATCTCCCACTTTCAAGGTATTTTCTATTAATTACCTTGGCTGCTTGATGGCTTTCAGCTAATCTGATAGAACCATAGAAAATTACAGCTCAGAAACAGGCCTTTTGGCCCTTCTTGTCTGTGCCGAACCATTTTATGCCTAGTCCCACTGACCTGCACTTGGACCATATCCCTCCACACCCCTCTCATCCATGAACCCGTCCAAGTTTTTCTTCAATGTTAAAAGTGACCCCGCATTTACCACTTTATCCGGCAGCTCATTCCACACTCCCACCACTCTCTGCGTGAAGAAGTCCCCCCCTAATATTCCCTTTAAACTTTTCTCCTTTCACCCTTAACCCATGCCCTCTGGTCTTTTTCTCCCCTAGCCTCAGCGGAAAAAGCCTGCTTGCATTCACTCTATCTATACCCATCAAAATCTTATACATCTCTATCAAATCTCCCCTCAATCTTCTACACTCCAGGGAATAAAGTCCCAACCTATTCAATCTCTCTCTGTAACTCAGCTTCTCAAGTCCCGGCAACATCCTTGTGAACCTTCTCTGCACTCTTTCAATCTTATTTACATCCTTCCTGTAACTAGGTGACCAAAACTGTACACAATACTCCAAATTCGGCCTCACCAATGCCTTATATCACCTTACCATAACACTCCAACTTTTATACTCGATAGTCCGATTTATAAAGGCCAATGTACCAAAGGCACTCTTTATGACCCTATCCACCTGTGACGTCACTTTTAGGGAATTCTGTACCTGTATTCCCAGATCCCTCTGTTCAACTGCACTCTTCAGAGTCCTACCATTTACCCTGTACGTTTTTCTTTGGTTTGTCCTTCCAAAGTGCAATATCTCACACTTGTCTGCGTTAAATTCCATTTGCCATTTTTCAGCCCATTTTTCTAGTTGGTCCAAATCCCTCTGCAAGCTTTGAAAACCTTCCTCACTGTCCACTACACCTCCAATCTTTGTATCATCAGCAAACTTGCTGATCCAATTGACCACATTATCATCCAGATCATTGATATAGATGACAAACAACAATGGACCCAACACCGATCCCAGCGGCACACCACTAGTCACAGGCCTCCACTCAGAGAAGCAATCCTCCACGACCACTCTCTGGCTTCTTCCATTGAAAGACGTTTAACAACACCAGGTTAAAGTCCAACAGGTTTATTTGGTAGCAAAAGCCACACAAGCTTTCGGAGCTCTAAGCCCCTTCTTCAGGTGAGTGGGAATTCTGTTCACAAACAGAGCTTATAAAGACACAGACTCAATTTACATGAATAATGGTTGGAATGCGAATACTTACAACTAATCAAGTCTTTAAGAAACAAAACAATGTGAGTGGAGAGAGCATCAAGACAGGCTAAAAAGATGTGTATTGTCTCCAGACAAGACAGCCAGTGAAACTCTGCAGGTCCACGCAACTGTGGGGGTTACAAATAGTGTGACATGAACCCAATATCCCGGTTGAGGCCGTCCTCGTGTGTGCAGAACTTGGCTATCAGTTTCTGCTCAGCGACTCTGCGCTGTCGTGTGTCGCGAAGGCCGCCTTGGAGAACGCTTACCCGAATATCAGAGGCCGAATGCCCGTGACCGCTGAAGTGCTCCCCAACAGGAAGAGAACAGTCTTGCCTGGTGATTGCCGAGCGGTGTTCATTCATCCGTTGTCGCAGCGTCTGCATAGTTTCCCCAATGTATCATGCCTCGGGACATCCTTTCTTGCAGCGTATCAGGTAGACAACGTTGGCCGAATTGCAAGAGTATGTGCCGTGTACCTGGTGGATGGTGTTCTCACGTGAGATGATGGCATCTGTGTCGATGATCCGGCATGTCTTGCAGAGGTTGCTGTGGCAGGGTTGTGTGGTGTCATGGTCACTGTTCTCCTGAAGGCTGGGTAGTTTGCTGCGGACAATGGTCTGTTTGAGGTTGTGCGGTTGTTTGAAGGCAAGAAGTGGGGGTGTGGGGATGGCCTTGGCGAGATGTTCGTCTTCATCAATGACATGTTGAAGGCTCCGGAGGAGATGCCGTAGCTTCTCCACTCCGGGGAAGTACTGGACAACGAAGGGTACGAAGGGTAGTCCAACGCCGGCATCTCCACATCATTCTTCCATTGAGCCAGTGTCTTATCCAATTTACTACCTCCCCATGTATACCTAGCGACTGAACCTTCCTAACTAACCTCCCTTGAGGGACCTTGTCAAAGGCCTTGCTGAAATCCAGGTAGACAACATCCACCGCCTTCCCTTCATCCACTTTCCTGGTAAGCTCCTCGAAAAACTCTAATAGATTGGTCAAACATGACCTACCACGCACAAAGCCATGTTGACTCTCCCTAATAAGTCCCTGGCTATCCAAATATTTGTGGAACTTTCTGTCTGCTTGCAAGCAGCTTCTTACTGGCTTTGAAAGCAGTCAACATAATGGTTCCCTGATCTGGTGACTTCCACAAGTTCAACGTTCTTTCTTCAAACAAAGGAAGGTGTGTACGTTGAATCCAATCATCCTGTGTTGACATTTGGCACCTTGAGCTTCACCCAGTCTAACTTGGTGAGGGAAACCATTATAATACAAAAACAGAAAATGCTGGAAAATCTCAGCAGGTCTGACAGCATCTGTGGGAGAGAATACAGCCAATGTTTCGAGTCTGGATGACCCTTCATCAATGGAAGGTTGATATGATCCATTCACCTTCGCAGTTTACACATTGGGGGCAATTCTCCCAAAAGCTTTTGCATAAAAACTGAAGTAAATCACACTGGTTCTTTCAGTGGGAGTTTCTAAATGAATCTCCCACACACTGTGTACTGCAGAGTGCCTCAGCATGAATCACTCCAAAAGGCAGGGGCAGGGCAGGGCCTACTCCTGCTGGAGAGGCCGGAAGCATAGCGCTGAGCGGGTCACTGTGCATGCGCCGATCTGTCAGCACCGAGGTCAGCACATGCGCAGTGGCCCCGCCCTGCCGGCCTCCTGATCACTGGCCAGCCCGATTGCTGGCTAGAACAGCAACCCCCTATTACTGCCCCTCCAATCCCCCCACTCCCCACAGCCCGATTGCTAGCCTCACAAACATGTCTGGACCAGCCCCAACCGCCCTCCCCCGGACCACCTCGATCTCCCTCACCTCCAGGAGTCCCGATCTCCCGATCCTACCCCCCCAACGGCAGTCCAATCCCTGAAACTCCGACTCCACCTCGGTGCCCAGCCCCGATCGCTGGCCTCCCTCCCTCTGCTCACAATCCCAATGCAGAGTGGCAGCGGGACCCTCACCCCCACCGATCTCCCCCCCGAGGCCCCACCCCATTAGGTTCCACCCCCATTAGGCTCCACTCTCTTGGTACTGCCCGATTCCCGGTGGGCAGTGCCAAGGTGACCCTTGGGCATTGCCACTTTACCTCTTGGGCAGTGCCAGGGGGCCAGGATGGCACTGCCAAGGTGGCAGTACCCAGGGGGCACCGTCCCCCTAACCCTGATCCTCTGAGGGGCCTCAATTGCCTCCCCTCACTCCAGCTGGCTCCCTGCAAGTGGGGAGCTATAGTAAATACCACTGGAGTGAACAGTCACGGCGAGGCGAGGGGGGTGGGGGGGGTAGTTGGGGTGGTGGTGCGGGGGGTTCGGGGGGGGGTTGCATGGGGAGGGGGGGACTGGAGTGTTTATTGCAAAAGCAAGAAGAATATTTGTCCTGATTTTCTGTAGAGTTGTGAATGTTTATCGCTCATATCTGTCAGATGCCATGAACAGTAAGGCTGCCTGAGAAACGTTCATACCTCAAGTGAACCCACTCACAAGCATTTATTTTACTGCAGACTTCCCTTCCCCACCAGCCCCCTTCACGCTAATTTCTAACTTTTCCTCCCCTGAAAAATCATCAACCAACTGCATCGTTTTTTTGTTCCTGTTCTCAAGACCAACTGATCTCGCCCCATTTTCAAGACATCAATTAACATAAAACCTTTGCCGGAATCAGTTCCCACGTCTGCCCCATCCTATTCTAAATATCCAAGCTAAATATTCACTTTCCACCTCACCTATATCTTCACTATTTTAAAGACATGTATTATATCCTTTCTCAGTGTCCTTGTCTCTAGTTGTAGAAATTTGAGTTCCTTGAGCTTTTCATAGCAAAATCATTCCCTATTATTCTACTTGCTTTTCTCTGAACCTTTTCTAACATTTCACATCGCCTGACTGTTTTCAGACACAATCATTGATCGCTGCAACATCCTTTTCAATTGCAGCTTCTAACATGTTATTTCAAGCTCTGATTCACACCCGAGTGGCCTTGAAACATAAACATCTCGCTTTTTCCTAGTTCAATAGATGCCCTCATGACTGGTAAGCATTGCATGGAATTCTAGTTTTTATTTCACCAGATTTAACCCATTGATATGTTTTTATTGTAGTTTTTTTTGTTCAAAGTCAAAACCTCCCTCCCTAGTGATGCTGCCTCTTGAAGGTGAGGCATTTGATTATTAAGCCTGTCTGGGCCCACAATTGAACTGCCCTATTTAAAATATGATGTGGAGATGTCGGCGTTGGACTGGGGTGGGCACAGTAAGAAGTCTCACAACACCAGGTTAAAGTCCAACAGGTTTATTTGGGATCATGAGCCTTTGGAGCGCTGCTCCTTCATCAGGTGAGTGGCTCAAAGTGGAGAGGATATCCAAGAAGATTGCACATATCGACATAGACATCACTCACCTGATAAAGGAGCAGCACTCCAAAAGCTCGTGATTCCAATTAAACCTGTTGGGCTTTAACCTGGTGTTGTGAGACTTCTTACTGTGCCCATTTAAAATAGGTTTCTTTCAATAATCGCACAGTTCCATTTGCCTAAATTAGGGTGCTATCATATACATTTGAGTACTTGTTTATGAGTGTATGCCCTTCACTAACACAGCCTGCTGTTCGTTCACAGGGTGCCTTCATTGACTAATATTCATTGTTAATTATCTGGCATTAATTTAATCTAGTTTGACCAATTTAATTTATTTATTTTTAGTTATTTTGTTTGCAAATCAGTTTGGACAGCCAACTCCACCAAAAAATACCAATGGTGCCACTCCTTTAAGTGGAAGTACTCATGCGCACCCAAGTGGGATTAGATCATACAATCCTTCTTGCCAATTTAAAGTCAGATCCTTCGATTTGTATTGTTAAACTGGTGGATCAACCCCCCTCCACTACAATTGTAGTCTCTATCTTGAGAGCAGCATATGCTGAAGTTACATGGATTAGCCTACAGAGTCTCACAATTCCTGTTTGCATAATTTAAAGCAGGAACCTTTCATGTTATTTTGAGTTGTGGTTTTTGCCCAGGTGACGTTTGAGTATCAGCATACTCTTCAATTACTCACTGTTGCCTTTAGTGATTGCGAGACATCACACACTCTTCATTTTTCCATTTTAATCATTAGTGAAAGTTTATTTTGTTTAAAACACAGTTAGGCTGTATCATCTCTCCACAAACCTCAAGCAGTGCCTTTCTTGAGGCACTTGATGTTCCTTTTTATCCAATCCCATAATTTCACTGGCCTAAAATTTACACATTTCCATCGTTCCGTGCCAACTTATTTTTATTATTCATGTACGGAATGTGGGCATCGCTGGCTGAACCAGCATTTATTGCCCATTCGTAATTCATTTGAGAGTCAATCACATTGCTGTGGGTCCAGAGTCACAAGTAGGCCAGACCAGGTAAGGATGGCAGATATCCATCCCAGATGGGTTTTTAATGACAATCAACAATGATTTCATGGTGATCATTAGACTTTTAATTCCTGATTTTTACTGAGTTCATTATCTGTCATGGTGGGATTTGAACCCGGGTCCACAAATCTTCCCCAGGATCCCTGGATTACTAGTCCAGTGACAATACCACTAGGCCACTGCCTCCCCTTTATTTACATTAAAATTCATCTCCCAAATCTCAGAACATCTACATGATTTGGTCCAAGATGTTCTGATAATCAATGTCATTTCTTGTTATCTGCTTAAATATGTGTGGTAATTGGGCTATGTGAGAATAGAATGGTATATTATACTGAAGAGAGTGTTACAGGACTTACCACACATTTCCCAGGTGAATATCAACAACTGTAGAACAGTCATTAATTACTTTATCATTAGCTGCTGCTGGTGAAACCATCAGTCCATGCAACAGTCAGGCAATTGAGAAATTTGATGCCACTACACGCAATTTTCCAAAAATTGTGGTCAATACATAATGTGTATCAAAGTTTCAAAGGTGCATAGCCGGTAGATAAGGCATGACAGAATTAAGCCAGAAAATAATCATCTCCATATATCATAGAATCCTGCAAAAAAACCTGAGATCAAAACAGTTTCTAAATAAGTGTCCTCGATCTTCTTAACTTTAAATACTTAACACAGAAGCACACTACGACATTACCATCAGAGCAGTGTTTTGCATCGAGGAGGCCTAGCAACATTGCAGTCAATGGGAATTGGGGGTAAACTCCACCGGTTGGTGTCATACCCAGCACGAAGGAAGATGGTTCAGGTTGTTGGAGGCCAATCAGCTCAGTCCCAGGACATCATTGCAAGAATTCCTCAGGATAATGTCCCAGGCCCAACCAGAACTAGGAGACACAATTTAAGAAAAAGGGATCTCCCATTTATAGTCATGAGAAGAAATCTTTTCTCTCACAGGGTCGTGGGTCCATGGAATTCTATTCCCCAGGGAACAGTAGAGGCAGAGTGGTTGAATATTTTTAAGGCAGAGGTAGACAAATTCTTGACTAACAAAGGAGTCAAAGGTTTTCAGGGGTGAATGTAGATTTGAGGTCACAATCAGAACAGCCATGATCTGATTGAATGGTTGAGCTGGCTTGAGGGGACAAATGGCCTACTCCTGCTCCTAATTCACATCCTTGTAACCATCTTCAGCTGCCTCATTGATGACCTTCACTCCAATATAAGCTCAGACATGGGGATGGCTACTGGTGAATGTGCAATATTCAATGCCTTAGATACTAAAGCAGTCCATGTCGATATGCAGCAAGACATGTACAACATTAAGGTTTGGGCTGATAAGTAGCAAGTGACATATGTGCCACTTAAATGCCAGGCACTGACCATCTCCAACAAGTGAGAAATAACAATCTCTGCATGACATTTAATAGCTGGAATTCTCCGACCTCGCCCAAGGCTGGAATTCTCCAGTCCCATTGCTGTGAATGGAGATTTGGCTGAGCATCAAATTCTCCATTCTCGCTGGGGGCGTGCGTGACCAGAGAATTCTGGCCTATTGCTCAACCCCCCCACTATCCATATCCTGGGGAGTTACCATTAACCAGAAACTTAAACTGTACAAGCCATATACATACTGGAGGTACAAGAGCAGGTCAGAGGCTGGGAATTCAGAAACTCAACTCCTGAGTTCCCAAAGCCTGTACATCATCTACAAGGAGCCTGATGAAATATTCTCCACTTGCTTGGTTGAGTGCAGTGCTTGAAACACTCAAGAAGCTTGAAACAGTTCAGGATAAAGCAGCTCACTTGATTGGCACCCAATTAGCACATTAAACATTCACTTTCTGTTCAAGTATTGTTCAGCTCTTCCATTTGTTCTTTCCGTCTCTCAGTCACTGAAAATTAAATCTAAGTCGAAGCCTTTATCTGTGACACAGAAATCTCATTTAATCTCTTGATCCTATTAACAAGGATTACCAATTTCTTTCAAATGGGAGGAACAATATAGAACCATATATAAATCATAGATCGATATCCATGGAGAAAGCTGCTACTGCTTATGCATTTTTCAACAATTCCTGGGTGTTGCTGCGGATCACGTAGGCATAGGCATTATTTAACCTGTGCCTTCCAACATTCCGCGCACATTCTCACTCATTCACAGATGTCAGGGAAGATTATTCTTCAACTCAAACATTATGGAAATGGAAATAAAATGCAATGCCTGAGTAATTAACCTATTCTTTTGCAGTTAAAATGGAATCGGTTCACCTCTAGACATTTGGGAAATCAATTTCCGCACTTGAAATTAAATTTTGAGGGAAAAGCTCGAACAGCTTTAAACATACATAATGGTAAACTACACAGTCAATCTAATAATGTAACCTTTTGAAGTAGAAGGTTAAAATAAAATAGCAACTTAGGTGAAGAATAACAATATCAGTAAGCTGTTAGTCTCAGGAAACCTTTTCTCTCACCTCCTTCCTTCAAGGACCTAATTGCCTCATGTGGACAACACATACTTTCTGACTAACTCTTATTGATTTACCCACACTAAGAATAATTAAATTCCTGTCTAAAATTCCAGATCTCATTGTTGCAATAAAGGCACACACTCACATCAGTATTTATTTTGAATGCCACCCTGATATTTTTCTTTATTGGACGAAATTAATTATTCATAATTATTCATCAAAGAACAAAGAACAGTACAGCACAGGAAACAGGCCCTTCGGCCCTCCAAGCCTGTGCCGCTCCTTGGTCCAACTAGACCAATCGTTTGTATCCCTCCATTCCCAGACTGCTCATGTGACTATCCAGGTAAGTCTTAAACGATGTCAGCGTGCCTGCCTCCACCACCCTACTTGGCAGCGCATTCCAGGCCCCCACCACCCTCTGTGTAAAAAACATCCCTCTAATATCGGAGTTATACTTCGCCCCTCTCACCTTGAGCCCGTGACCCCTCGTGAACGTCACTTCTGATCTGGGAAAAAGCTTCCCACTGTTCACCCTATCTATCCCCTTCATAATCTTGTACACCTCTATTAGATCTCCCCTCATTCTCCGTCTTTCCAGGGAGAACAACCCCAGTTTACCCAATCTCTCCTCATAGCTAAGACCCTCCATACCAGGCAACATCCTGGTAAACCTTCTCTGCACTCTCTCTAATGCCTCCACATCGATAGTCTTTTTGGTAACCAATAAATTTTTAATTTCACAAACTGCTCAGCCTAAGACATGAAGACAGGCAATTTCCTTGGAGTAGCTCCAGCTCTGCCAGCCTAACATCGCCAGTGGTACAGAGGAAAGAATTTCACATTATTAGTGTTTCCTGTGCATTTCTGCCAAGATTATGGCAATGGGGAAGGAGCAATTCTGAGGAAGTTCCCAGTCTAAGATTCAGGATTGGTTCAAAACCATTTCAATACTTCATTATATGTCGTGGCCTACTTTAAATGCAGCTGTGACAATACACACAGGCAGAACTTTTATGTCCCACACCCGGTGTATAGGAACGTAACATAAATCAGGAGGCTAGGACACCACCTTCCCACCCACCTCCGAACTCTCCCGTCTATCTACCATGTGGGTATTCTCATGTGGACACAGAAAGCATTGCCAGCCTGCCTGTAGTCAATTGAGCCTATTAGTTTTCCAGTTAAAGACCTCTTTCCACCTCCACTGCCATAATACGATGGGTGGAGGCAGCTGGAAAGAAACCCACTGCATTCCCAACTTGGGGTAAAAGACACAAAGGAAGCATGGCGGAGGGGTGGGGGGGGGGGGGGGGTGGGTCAACTGTTTTGGAGGTGGGTCCTCTGTGCCCTTTGGGGAATGCTGCCCCGTTGTGCCTTCATTCCGGCCTCTCAATCCTGACCCCTCCTCCTCCTCCTGCTCCTCCTCCTCCCCTTCCCTCGCTAGAGTCCCCAATCCAACACTGGACATACTTTTTAGTCTGGCATCCATGATCTTCTTCTCGGGACCTTAATTCTGTGTTCTGATGCTGCTGGGACTACTGAGCTGCTGGCCAATTAGCTCTCAAAGCTGGGACTTCCTGTCCTTGAGGGAAGAAGTCCCATCTTACCTTGTTAAGGTCGTTCCCAATGTTTTATCGCTGTGGGGTAGCCCCTTTCAAAGTTAGCAAGCTGCCGACTGACTTTTCCATTGGAGAAGTGAGCAATATACACCACATCTCTCCTGTAAAATTCACCCCTTTGATCATTAAATGTCTGTCAACCCACCTTTATATAAATACTGCCAAAACCTTTTCCACTCAAATATAAAAAAAACTTTGCTGAATTTCCTTTCTGTGTGCATTAGAACAAAGAACAATACAGCACAGGAACAGGCCCTTCGGCCCTCCAAGCCCGTGCCGCTCCCTGGTCCAAACTAGACCATTCTTTTGTATCCCTCCATTCCCACTCCGTTCATAGGGCTATCTAGATAAGTCTTAAACGTTCCCAGTGTGTCTGCCTCCACCACCTTGCCTGGCAGTGCATTCCAGGCCCCCACCACCCTCTGTGTAAAATATGTCCTTCTGATATCTGTGTTAAACCTCCCCCCCTTCACCTTGAACCTATGACCCCTCGTGAACGTCACCACCGACCTGGGAAAACGCTTCCCACCGTTCACCCTATCTATGCCTTTCATAATTTTATACACCTCTATTAAGTCTCCCCTCATCTTCCGTCTTTCCAGGGAGAACAACCCTAGTTTACCCAATCTCTCCTCATAACTAAGCCCCTCCATACCAGGCAACATCCTGGTAAACCTCCTCTGTACTCTCTCCAAAGCCTCCACGTCCTTCTGGTAGTGTGGCGACCAGAACTGGACGCAGTATTCCAAATGCATTGCAGTGGAATTGTGACACCCTCTCCCAAATAAATCCACAACTAACCAGCTACAGTTTCAACCCTGTAATAGTACCATTCCCAATGCATTTACTGCAAGTAGCAGGGAGGGAAAAAGCTAGTGCCAAGTAAAGGGGAGGATTGCCTCCTAAAAGAATGCTTGAAGCAGCAGTGTTTTGGGGGGTAATCAGCATAGTGGCACAGTGCTTAGCACTGCTGCCTCACAGCGCCAGGGACCTGGGTTTGATTCCGGCCTTGGATGACTGTGTGGAGTTTACATGTTCTCCCCATGTCTGCGTGGCTTTCCTCCAGGCGCTCCGGTTTCCTCCGGTTTCCTCTGGTGTTTTGGCCATGGCAAATTGCCCCTTAGTGTTCAAAGATGTGTTGGCTAGGTGGATTAGCCATGGCAAATGTACAGGGTTACAAGAATAGGGGAGGGGAGGTGGGCCTGGGTAAGATACTCTTTTGGAGAGTTGGTACAGACTCGATGGGCTGAATGCACTCTTTCTGCAGTGTGGGGGTTCTATGGAAGAGCTCCACAAAGGTACTTGCGACCAAAATCAGGTAAGAAGAGCAAGGCTATTGGGCACTGATGGCAGGAAGCCATGTGAGGAAAGTGACACGGTCTGCATGGAGCAAGGTGGGAGAAGCAGTCACTAATACTGCCGCCATGCCAAAAAAATGACACTACATTGGAAGAGGTTCAGTAACCTCACAGGATTAGCTAACGTCAGCAGAAGCACTGGTGTTGCTCATCATCGAATCACATCTCTCTGATGATCACCAGAGTATCTCCAGCAATGGTTTCTCTTCTTTTTCCTCTAACCAACCAACCCCACCACCAACAACCCTCCTACCCACACACACCGTTATTTCTGAAGACTCCTGAGGATTGACTTGGAATACTGAGACCTATGTCAGTCACACAAAGCCCTGCACCCCTATCACACCCCCATCCTCCCTCAGTTCCTCCAGTTCCCAATGCTCGGCGAATTGGTTCAAGATCCTCAACTTCCCCCCAAATCATCCTATGTCCTTGCCTCACCCCATCTCAGTGGTTTTTTAAAATCCTAACCATTACCTCCACTTAACCTTTTGCTTGCCACCACCTCCACTATCAGTGCAAGTTCTTTCAGTTTTTATATCCTTTTAACAAGATGCTAGTGCTCCTCAGGAACAGGAAGTCCTGGCCTCATTAGCTGATGGGGCATCAGCAGAGCGGTCCCAACAGTGTCAGAATGCAAAACTTCCAGGGAGCCCAAGTAGAAGATCATGGATGCCAGACTGAAAGATAGGTTCGGAGCTTTGGTCAGGGAGAGATTGAGGACCCTCGTGAGGTCCTGTCCATTAAAAGCAGGAAAATTTTAGCCCAGTGAATTACTACCCCGTCAGTCTACTCTCAATCTTCCAAGTGATGGAAGTTGCCATTGGCAGTGCTATCAAGCAGCACTTATTCAGCAAGAACCTGCTCACTGACGCTTGGTTTGGGTTTTACCAGGGTACCCAGCTCTGGGCAAAAATTAGGAAGGCAAACAGTATGTTCATCAAGGGGATTTGAAGACAAGAGTAAAGATATCTTGCTACAGTGGTATACAGCCTTGCTGAGGCCACACCTGGAGCACTGTGTGCAGTTTTTATCACCTTATCCAAGGAAGTGCATACTTTTCATAGAAGGAGTGCAACAAAGCACTCTGCTGTACCTATACCAGAGGGACTGCAGCGGTTCAGGAGGTAGACTCACCATACCTTCTCAAGGGCAGTTAGGGATGAACATGGTGGTGGCGCATGTGGGGCATAGTTAACATTGAGGTTATGAAGGGCTGGGGTGGATGGGTGGAGAGGAGGTGCCGAGATGACACGGATTGCCATAGATGGGCATGGGATATGTGATGGGATGGTGATGGGTGTGCGCTGGAGGGATGTTTATTTTTTATTCATTTTTTCACAATTGGGACAAAGTGCTGGATCACCGAGGCCACAGTTCGCCAGCCCACCTCCGCACCCAGCAACTCCAATAAAATTCAGCTCCACAGGAAAGCTGCAGTTTTCCCTCAGACCCTGTTGAATTTAATGACAGGACCTGGTTAACACATTGGGCCTGATTTTACCAAAACTTCACGCCCAAAAACGGGCGCGAAATCGCGGTAAAGTTGGGCATCGGGCCTATATCGCGATCTGCACCCGATTCCGAGCAGATCGCGGCTTTACCGACACCTGATTCTGGCGCGGGTCCGGCGCACGCCCAAATCGGGTGGCCTGACTTAATGAACCGCGCACCCAACTCTCCCGCTAAATCCCACTTGACCGTCTTCTGGCCCGATCCACGTCGGCGCTGTTACCGACCTGCAAAATAAAAGTCTGAAGTCGCCGCTGCAGCTTCCGAAGAGTGGGGTCAGAGACTGCAACGGCTCTCTGACCCAGGTCATCCTCTGGTCTGGGCGGGAGGAGGGTGGGAGGAGGAGAGGGGGTGTGACGTCTCATCCCCTGGGGGGGGGCGGGGGAGAGAGGGGGTGTGACGTCTCATCCTCTGGTCGGGGGGGGTTCCGCTGCCTGTCTGCGGCCGATCCCTCCTGGCACCATCACTGGTTCACTACCAGCCACAGATTACTCTTCCCTGCAGGTGCGAGGTAGCGGGAGAGATGGCTGTGGCTGGTAGTGATCGGCCGCAGACAGGCAGCGGAACTCCCCGACCAGAGGATGAGACGTCACACCCCCTCTCCACCACGCCACCCCCCCCCCCCAGGGGATGATCGGTCACACCCCCTCTCCTCTCCGCCCCCCCAGGGGATGATACGTCACACCTCCTCTCCACCCCCCCAGGGGATGATCGGTCACACCCTCTCCCCTCCCACCTCCCCCTGCCTCCCCTCCCCCGCCCCCCCCCGACCAGAGGATGATTGTCAGGGAGCCGCGCCCCCCCCCCCCCCCCCCCCCCCGACCAGAGGATGATTGTCAGGGAGCCGCCCCCCCCCCCCCTGCCGACCAGAGGATGATTGTCAGGGAGCCGCTCTCTACGTTTTCTGCTTTTTTTTATCGCGCCCGGGCGCGCTGTCAGATTTTTTCGAACTACGCATGCGCAGTTCAGAGCTCCGATTGGTCTGCCAGCGCTAAGTCCCGCCCACAGCGTGGATCGGGCCGGAACCGGCAAAACGCACATGGGCGTGCTGCAAAGAGGATTCCAGGCGCGGATCTATTTGACGCCCAGATCCGGCACTTACACTCAAAATGGTAAAATTCCCCCCAGTGTGTCTCTGTTTCCTGGCCACAGCCAGTCAAATTGAGAAGCTATCTAGCTGGCTGTTGAGAAGGTAGACCTTTGACACCAGGCCGCAGGAGAGGAGGTGGTAGGTCGCGAAGATTGGAAAGGCCAGAATGGGTGGGGACCAGAGGTCAGTGAAGAAATCTCAGGTTGGGTTTGGGGAAGATGAAGGTTGAGAGGTCAGAGAATAGGAGAAATCCAAAAAGATCATGGAGATGCGATCAATTGGGTCGGCTAGGTGGGGAGCAGAGATGGAGGGGGGGAGGTGGTATAGTGGTGGGGGAGTGAAGAGTTGGGGTGGAAGATACCATAAGGTGGGAGGATTAGGAGGGTTGATGAGAGGGAATTTGAAAAGGTTGATAAGAGAGGATCAGAATAATTGGGCTGAGGGGCGAGCGTCCAGTGTTAGCTGATGGTTGAAGCAGTTAAACTGGATCCAGCAGGTAAAAGGCAAGGCTCCAACCACCTGGATCCAGCAATCTTCACTGCCCTTTAGCTGCCAGGTTTCCCTGTGTCCTGGCTGGCCAAGGTTAAATTTAAAATGGTGATTAATTCTGAGTCTGCAGCCTTATTATGATATTTAAATAGCCAGCCCATCTCCTGGGAGCAGGTTGGTGACCCATCCTGGTTAAAAAGTGGAAGTGGCAGGTTGAGATTGGTTTCAAATATGTAACATTTTAGTCATTTGGGGGTTTAAAATCTATTCCGCACACACATTTTCTTAAAGCACAATATAGAATGACACTGACATCAAACCTGGACAGGATAAGATAGTTTGCAGTCCAACACTGTGGGTGGAGAGGAGTTACAAGTGGTGTGGTGAATATCACTGTTCAGCAAAAGATTGTGTACTTCCAGCACCTTTCTGACCATAGTACAAGTTCAACCCGTCACACTGTATTTCTGCCAGTTGCAAGTGTAGAAGCTTTAGCAGCAGCTGCCTGTTTCTCAGCAACTTAATCACAGTAGGCATTGAGCCTTTGATATTTGAGTAAATCGTCTCATGTTCAGCCATTAGAGAACCTTATCCAGCAGCTGCTGTCTGAAGTCTAAGAGTTTTCTTGTCAACTATGAAGTAGACCTCTATCTATATGGTGGAGCAACTTGGGGGCGCAATATTATTGGCTCACCACGCTAGTCAAACGGCGTGGCAAGCTGCTAAGATAGGATTAAAGGCGAAAATCAGGTTCGTGCCCGGTTTCTCGCCTCTCATAATCTCACTGGCACTGCTTTACCGGTGAAATCAGCCTCGCTGTTTGTTTATACAATGCATCCACATGACTGGTCCCCCACTAAAGCAACCTGATATTTAATCGTGTTTATGACAGACAGTACATTAACTTGGTTCAATTAACATTCTGCTTTTAAGTCCTGGTGAAATAGAGGCAGGAATTGTGCTTTTATTCCACCACATTTCTAACAACTGATTTTTAAAATATCAGTGGAGATCCAAACATCACTGCATGGACTTAAACAGTTAGCTCTTCAAACTTAAAAAATATCTTCAGAAGAGGGCAATATATTGACTTCAATCAAGGTACAATCCTTGGTTAAGGCCAAATAACTTCTTTCTCCATTCAATCATACGCGCATTAAAAAAAATGACATGGCCTGAAAGATGAAATGATCATTGTTGTTTTCAAAGCATGGTTTGTGTTCTTAATATTAAAGCCCTTGTTGTTTTATTTATTCTTTGATTGGATGTGGGACATCGCTAGCAAGGCCAGTATTTACTGTCCATCCCTAATTGCCCCCAATGCTTGCTGGGCCATTATGGAGGACAGGTAAAAGTCAACCACATTGGCATTGTCACTAATCTACTGAGGCATGTTATGATTGATTATCCATGACATACTAATATTGCATTTCATGTAGACATCCTCAATTGGACCCAAACGGCCTCAAAAAAACTTGAAATTCAACAACTTTATTATTATTATGTCATTTAAGGAGGGGTTTGACAGATTTTTAATTGGTAATGGGTTGAAGGGTTATGGGGAGAAGGCAGGAAAATGGGGATGAGGAGCATATCAGCCATGATTGAACGGCAGAGCAGACTCGATGGGCCGAATGACCTAATTGTGCTCTTATATCTTATGAACTTATGTGATTATGAGGAAACCCGAAGGTGAACCAGATGAACCTCGGTTAAAAGCAGATTACTGCAGACGCTGGAATCTGAAACAAAAACAGATTCTTGTTTCAGGTAAACCTTGGTCTTTCTTCATCCAGTATTTTTTAAGTTCCTCTGAAAGTATTGAGCTCAGCCAGTGAGAACTCCAGATCGTTAAAAATTATGATCAAATAATCCATACTCATTTCAGTTAATGATTGTCATGCAGATTTAACATTGTACGAGATTTCCCTTTCCTCAATGTGGAAGCAAAAGCTTACCATCTATAGCAAGTTTTAGGTCTGTCAGTGTAATTCTCACTCTTGCAATAACTCGTTGCATTCGATCAATTTCCTGACGTAAGAAGATGTTCATTGGCTGGATTGCACCCAATTTCTGAAGCCGAGCTTTCACCTGCAAAAATCAGTCAAAGTAAGATTTATTTTATTTCAGCATGTGACACAAAGCATTTAAAAGCTGCAGACCTTTTTTTAAAAATAACATTTCCTCTGTTCTACTCACATAAATCTTTATCATAGTATCCCTACAGTGCAGAAGGAGGCCATTCGGCCCATCAATCCTACACCAACAACAATCCCACCCAGGCTCTATCCCTGTAATCCCACATATTTACCCTGCTAATCCCCCTGATACAAAGGGGGCAATTTAGCATGGCCAATCCACCTAACCTGCACATCTTTAGAGTGTGGGAGGAAACTGCAGCACCCGGGGGAAACCCATGCAGACGCGGGGAGAACGTGAAAACTCCACACAGACAGTGACCCAAGGCCGGAATTGAACTCAGGTCCCTGGCGCTGTGAGGCAGTAGTGCTAACCATAGTGCCACCGTGCCACCCAATACTTGTAAGTAAGTAATACTTGATATGAATATGAAGATATTTTGTGAAATAATCATCAAGAAAGCTGAAGCACATTGTCAATATGAATACATTTCCCTGGTCTTACATTATTTGTTGATTGTTTAAAAGCAGGTTTTATTGTTGTGCCCTGGGAGAACTGTACCTTAGAGAGAGGTAAAACTGCTAGATATCATATTACAAAGTAATTCAATCATTTCCTCCAAACATTATGTATCTAATAAGAATATTTGCTGTATTAAGCACCCAAGTGTATAATTATGTCAAAATTTCAGTGCATTTAATTTAATACAGACCCAAATAATATGGAAATTAGTGGGTGAAAGATTCTACAGAGTAAAGCAATCTACTGTAAAACTTAACAAAGTTACCAATTAGTAAGATCATGCAAAATGAAACTTACTTCATATTTTAAAAATAGTTACTTTTTAATTGCGGTATATAATTTAATACCAGTAAAGTGGCAAAAGATCAGTATAATGTTGCCGATTAACATCCAAAGTCTCAAATTGCAGCAGTGCGCACATTGTGGAATCACTGAGGGCTGTTGGCAACACTCAATACCATGGAAGCTGAGACCAATACTGCGAATAAGTTTAATTTTCTTCAGTACTGAATCTCCAGGCATTCATCAGTACTTTACATCAAAATAAATTGCACAGAAGCTATACTGAAGTATTGCACACCAGTGAAGTTAAGTGCCATGAATCCATTCACCCTTCCAGCTTATGGTCTACCATTATGGGAAGTAATTGGACATTCTTCAACTTTCTGTCAGATATTTGGTTAACATTTCAATGGTTCTGTAGCATTCTGATGTGCAATATGAGTAAGAAATGTGATTATTCAAAAACAAAGTTTTATTATTAAGAGTTTGAGTTCAAATGTAACCTTTTCTCTAACAAGCAAGTGTATGGAAGAATGGCTGTGATAAAATCATACTGTCCATGTTAAAATTACCCAAATAAATAGTGTCGGAAAGAGACGAAAACAAGAAAATCCAATTACTGTCTATGATTACATGTCTACTGTACTACATGTACTCATACTGTCTGTGATTACACTATGAATATGGGCGGCACGGTAGCACAGTGGTTAGCACTGCTGCTTCACAGCTCCAGGGACCTGGGTTCGATTCCCGGCTTGGGTCACTGTCTGTGTGGAGTTTGCACATTCTCCTCGTGTCTGTGTGGGTTTCCTCTGGGTGCTCCGGTTTCCTCCCACAGTCCAAAGATGTGTGGGTTAGGTTGATTGGCCATGCTAAAATTGCCCCTTAGTGTGCAGGTTAGAGGGATTAGCAGGTAAAATATGTAGGGATACGGGGGTAGGGCCTGGGTGGGATTGTGGTCGGTGCAGACTCGATGGGCCAAATGGCCTCTTCCTGCACTGTAGGGTTTCTATGATTTCTATGATGATGCCCAAAGTGTAGAACCATATAAATTAATTTCCTTATCTCTGACCCCACTTACGTGCTCAAAGAGCTCAGTATACTTACTTATATATAAAATGCACTTTGAGTTGTGCCAGATTATTCCCTTCTCCTCAACAACCTAGCCCAGGCTACTTTCATCTAAAAATACTCACAAGAACAGCATCATTGGTTGGCCAGTTCTAATTTTCCCTGCAGTCTGCGGATTACCCTTAAAGCTCAGCTGAGATTGGGAATAGATATGTATGGAGTCATTTTATGGAGTCAGGTTAACCACATGCACCATGCAATGTGATCAATATAGGAAATTCAGAAAGACATTAGAGGGAAAATGAGTACAGTGGCAGATAACAATTTAAAAAATCATGCTTGTAACGGATAAAGGATCCTAAATGATGCTAAACCATAGATGTTTGCAAAACAGGAAGAGGCTATTGGGTCCAATATCTCTCTCCCAGCTCTTCATAGCAATCTAAAATGAGGACGGGCAGGAAAGCGGAGTTGAGGCCAAGATGAGATTAGTTATGATCTTTTTAAATGGCAGAGCAGGCTCGAGGGCTGAATTTCCCACTCCTAATCTTAGTTCTTATGTTGTTATTTCTTTATGTTTGTCCTCTATGCTCTTGTTTATAAAATCTCAAATTCTGATTGGCCTTTTTTACAACTTCTACTTGCAGTGTATTAGATATTTGAATCCAAGTTCTCTCTATACTTCAATACACTTGTGTCTTTTCATTAAGCATATGTACCAATTCTTTATTTTTATCCAAAAGTCTTTATCTTGCACTAATTCACATGAAATTGCATCTTCCAATTGCCTGGGAAATCTGCTAACCTGTCTGATGCACGATATTACTCACGAGGCTTGAGATGCTCAAGGAAATAAAGGCTTTTATTTACTATTACAATGAAGCTACCATATATAGTACACGATCCCAGACTGAGGGGTCCTAGACAGAGCAGTGACCTTTATACCTCTCCCAGGAGGCGGAGCCCGACTGGGATGTACCATAATAACTATAATACAGGTAGAACAGCCCAACCCTAACCCCAACAGTAACAAGTAGAACAACCCAACCCTAACCCCAACAGCAACATATATACAGACTCGTAGTACTGGCCAGACCCTGGCTCAGTACTACCTGGTGGGAACCAATGATGGTTCACCACACTGTCTATATCTTGTTAAAATGTTATTGCCCTCCTCCTTATTTTTATAAACCTCCTACTTCCATATCATTCATAATTTTTGAACTAGTGTTTCCTGTATCCCAGTCCAAATTGCTTATAAATGCTAAGAATAAAAATCTACCCTCTGGCAGACACTACTTCCAAACCTTCTCTCGTCATTTCCCTCAAATATTTGGTCCCCAACTATCATTCACCCATACACCAATAATGGGCAGAGTAGAGTAAGAACAATATAATTAATAAACAAAATAATAATCTTCTCCAAGTAGTCATGAGCAAGCACTAGTGCCCTCCCTAAATAGGAATAATTCAAACAGAATTAACAATCTTAGTATCAATGATTATGGTAATAAATTAGAATACTGGACTAGGTCATTAGTTCAGGGCAGCATGGTGGCACAGTGGTTAGCACTGCTGCCTCACAGTGCCAGAGACCTGGATTCAATTCTGGCCTTGGGTCACTGTCTGTGTGGAGTTTGCACATTCTCCCTGTGTGCATGAGTTTTCCCGGGTGCTCTGGTTTCCTCCCACAGTCAAAAGATGTGCAGGTTAGATTGATTGGTCATAATAATTGCCCCTTAGTGTACCAAGATGTGTAAGTTAGGGGGATTAGCGGGGTAAATACATGGGGTTAAGGGGATAGGCCCTGGGTAAGATGATCTATCAGAGAGTAGGTGGCAGACTTGATGGCCGAATGTTCTCCTTCTGCACTGTCAGGATTCTATGGAAAACTGAAGTTGGAATTCTACAAATTTGGTAATCTGCGGGCTAGCATGAAAACAAAATGACCATGAAAGCCACTGAATTATTGTAAAAATCCCAAGTGGTTCGGGGATGATAATATAACAGCCCTGCCTGATCCAGCCTGCATTTTATGCCAGCCCTACATTGTGTATCCAACAGTAAGCTCATCTGAGATGACTGAGAAACCAATGCTGTCAAGATGAAGTCCCATTGCCACCTTCTTAGGGCAGCTCGGGATGGGCAACACGTGCACACTTGCCAGGTCACCCCAAGGGGAAAATATGAAAGAGCTCTAAATCAGGCAGAAGGGACTCAAAACAATTAAATTATAATTAATGTGTACAAATTTCTAGAAGAATGGCAGGTAATCTCTCGTCTCATATCAGTATCAACTGTAAACTTCAAAGTCACCCATATAATATTAAGATAGTAATTTGTAGCTAACATGGGGCGATCTTGAGCTCGCCCTACATGCCAATGCCGGTGGGGGCTCAGGACCCAGAAGGTCAGAGTTCTTGCCGAGGAGATTACAATTTTGGATCTTCCCCGCCCTTCACTGGTGACATAATCAGGTTCACATCATGGGTGTGAACCTGATTTACATACATTTCCACATATTTAAATGTTATTAACATGCCCCCTTGCCAGATGTTGACTCCCCTGCAATGATTTCAAACTACGCCGACATGATGTCACCTTAGTACGGTTTACAACAGGTTCACTCAGACGTGAACTTGTCGGGATCCCCCCGAGGGCATAAAGGTAAGTATAGCCCCTGGGGGAGAGGGACATGGCCAGGCAGTGGCCTGGCAATGCCCCTGTCTCTTCCCTTGGCACAGGTTGGTACAGCCAGTTTGTCACCATGCCAATGCTAACCTGGCAGTGCCACCCTTGCAGTGCCACCCGAGCTTGCCAACCCAGAATTTCCAACCTGTGCCAAGTGGCAGATCCCAATTGGAGGGGGGAGGAAATTCATTTATATCTGGTGATGGGCCAGAATGGATGGGGGAGCATGGGATTCCGGCAATGACCTTCTGGGGAGGGGGAGCTGGGTGTAGGCTCTGACTGCGGTGAGGGGGAGTGGGAGAAGGGGCCGATGATCATGGGAGGTGCGTGGGAGGGGTGTCAGAGTTGGATGCGGCTCCAATAGGGGGGTGGCATGGGGAGCCCCCTTCGACCTCTGTGGTGGGCTAGGGAGGGCGGGTATTGCTGTTCTGATTGAGGCACCCTTTAAAGATAGCACCCTGATCTTAGTGCAGCTCGATTTTGCTGGCATGTTGAGGCCCCGCCCCTTGTATGATGGCGTGAAACATGGCCCCTTGATTTTTTTCAGTAGAGTGTCGTAAGATCTAGAAAGAAAATATGGACATATCTGGTTGTTTCTCACTGGAAACAGCACTCTGCCATTTTTGGGGAAGATTTCGCCCACAGATTCAGAAAAAAAAATCCTATCTGATCAAATGACTAAACATTTTTGAGAAATTCGCAGCCCCAAGTATATAATGCCCTTTATAGTCTGACAAAGTTTCACAAAATAGATTGTTACTTGGGTTTAACATGCTGAGGGTTTAAGAAAACTCATGGGAATAAATCAGCAATTAGGATAAGCATGGGTAGCAGCAAGTGCTTGTTATGGGATGAAGAACGGAGGAAGGGTGGAAAATAATGAGAATTCCCTTGGGATCTGTGTTGGGAACTCGACTGTGAGTAATTTTATTAATCCTGAATTCAAACTACTCAAACGTGAAGACGATACCAAAATGTAATGGCTGTAGTTGGACCACGCTTAGCCTACTTTGTCCAGTTAAGGGACAAGGGAACATATTCAGAAGCACAAAAAAAAATAATTTAGCTGCAAGACTAATAGACTAGAGTTATGAGAAAGGAATTGAAGTTTTTCAGTCATGAGAGGAAGTGACTGAGAGATAAAATTGAACAAAAGAGGAAAAATAAGTCCAAAACTCTATTTCAAACTAATCCATTACAGTAGGACAAAAATGATAGTTTCAAATTTCAAATTCAAATTTTGGATAGAAAGTGAATTTCAGACTGATGTTGGAGTAGTCTTCTCAACACCAGAGAGTTAATAATACATGAAATACATTTCCAGCTGTAACAGAAAATGAAACGCATGGAGTCATTTAAGAAAACAGACACTGTGAAAACTGTCAGATCTTCTTTCAGAAGAATGAGTTAAGATGAATGGAATGGCTTTCCTTACCCATATCTATCCTGTAATTTGTCAAGTGTTAATTTCAACTTTAGATTACTGTACAATCGTGAACTCATCCCAGCGGCACGGTGGCACAGTGGCTAGCACTGCTGACTCACAGCGCCAGGGTCCCGGGTTCGAATCCCGGCTTGGGTCACTGTGCAGAATCTGCACGTTCTCTCCATGTCTGCGTGGGTTTCCTCCGGGTGCTCCGGTTTCCTCCCACAGTCCAAAGGTGTGCGGGTTAGGTGGATTGACCATGCTAAATTGCCCCTTCGTGTCAGGGGGGCTAATTAGGGTAAATGCACGGGGTTATGGGGATAGGGCCCGGATGGGATTGTGTTCGGTGCAAACTCGATGGGCTGAATGGCCTCCTTCTGCACTGTAGGATTCTATGATTCATGTTAAGAATGTCTGTGATGTGCTGAAGTTAAAGATTTTTTCATTGTTTCACCTCAAAATAAAAGTGAAAAATCTGCGGGCATTAATGCCTTACCTCATGTGGAATATAGTCTCCTGGTAGTTTTTCCAACATCTCATTTGCAAGGCGTTGGACAATGCTTTCTCTGGTTTCTCCTTCACCACCACCACTGTCCTTAGGCTGAATGTTCACGATTGTGTTTAGGGTCTCATTTGCCATATTAGTCTGATAAGTTATATCTGCATTTGAATGAAGCCCAAATACCTACAAAAATAAAATAATTTAAATACATATTTGCGTTCTGTTACATAGTTTAGAAAAGTAAACCTCTGTTTTATTCCCATTTATGTTAAACACAGTAATTGAGAATATGCAAACATTTTGGCTTCATTCTATAATGAATGATACACGACTTCAACCACAATTAAATACCCAAAATTGAAAGAGATCTAAGCAGTTCAGATGACTCAGCTTGCAACATGCTCCATGTGTTAAACTACCATAGGGCCCCAGATAACAAAGCAAAAACATGCTGCACTATCACACCAATTAGATTAAAGTAGATTAATGGGTAGCCAGAAGCCCAATAGTGCTGATGAGAGGCCTGGGCCAGGCCACATGTGTATTCAGCCAGTAGGTGGAAGATCATCTTCCTGCAGCAACACACTGGCTCTGTGAATCAGCAATATCAAATTATCTGGCAGGTCACAGGTTGGAAGAAGGTAGACCTGAAGGCATTGGGGAGAGGGGGACGCCAAGTAACAGTGGCTGGTATTCTAGCTCTCAGAGGAAGACTGGGCAGAGCATGTGCTGTGTGCCCCTTCCCAGTATCATCTGATAGTCCATTTAAAGATGAGGCAACAGGCAGGTTTATGCTTAATTTTGCGGGATTAGACCCACTTTTGGTTATTTAAGCTCTAGAAACAGCACAGAAATGATTATCAGGACTGATCTCTAGTGGTAAAGATTGACAACATTAAAAAGAACGGAAGAAACACGATATTTCAGTCTTAAAAGGGGAGACTTTTAAGTGACTGTCTTAACATAGAACATAGAAAGCCACAGCACAAACAGGCCCTTCGGCCCACAAGTTGTGCCGATCATATCCCTACCTCTAGGCCTATCTATAGCCCTCAATCCCATTAAATCCCATGTACTCATCCAGAAGTCTCTTAAAAGACCCCAACGAGTTTGCCTCCACCACCACCGACGTCAGCCGATTCCACTCACCCACCACCCTCTGAGTGAAAAACTTACCCCTGACATCTCCTCTGTACCTACCCCCCAGCACCTTAAACCTGTGTCCTCTCGTAGCAACCATTTCAGCCCTTGGAAATAGCCTCTGAGAGTCTACCCTATCCAGACCTCTCAACATCTTGTAAACCTCTATCAGGTCACCTCTCATCCTTCGTCTCTCCAGGGAGAAGAGACCAAGCTCCCTCAACCTATCCTCATAAGGCATGCCCCCCAATCCAGGCAACATCCTTGTAAATCTCCTCTGCACCCTTTCAATGGCTTCAACATCTTTCCTGTAATGAGGTGACCAGAACTGCGCGCAGTACTCCAAGTGGGGTCTAACCAGGGTCCTATAAAGCTGCAGCATTATCTCCCGACTCCTAAACTCAATCCCTCGATTAATGAAGGCTAGTACGCCGTACGCCTTCTTGACCGCATCCTCCACCTGCGAGGCCAATTTAAGAGTCCTATGGACCCGGGTTCGATTCCCGGCATAAGATGTCACCATGTTAACTACATAAAGGTGCATAAGATGGGCGGCACAGCGCCAGGGACCCGGGTTCGATTCCCGGCTTGGATCACTGTCCGTGTGGAATTTGTGCATTCTCCCTGTGTCTTCGTGAGTTTCCTCTGGGTGCTCTGGATTCCTCCCACAGTCTGAAAGACGTGCTGGTTCAGTGCATTGGCCATGCTAAATTTTCCCTCAGTGTACCCGAACAGGCGCCGGAGTGTGGCAACTAGGGGATTTTCACAGTAACTTCATTACAGTGTGAATGTAAGCCTACTTGTGACTAATAAACAAACTTTTTTTTAAGTGAAAAGTGTAGTAAAGGCATGTATGGGAAGTAATTCTACAGAGTAGGACAGCAGAACACAGGAAATGGGATGGGGAGCGGAATTTAAAAGAGCAAGGGTGAAGTGCTTTTTTTGTGCTAAACAGTGACCAAATCATTTTGGATAGCGTGGTGATGAAAGGCCTAGAATTATATAAGATACAGTGGAAGCTATGAGCGGGGAAGAACATCATTTGATTATTGTTGGATGAGTCTCCACCTGTCTTGTGAACAGTAAACTCAAAATATACATGAAACCTTTTCACTGGATTCACTTTGAAATTTCATTCGCAGATGGACAACCAAGCGCATGTCAGCAGACAAACAATATATAAACCTGGATTTTTATCCTTGAAGGGGAATTGCAAGTCAGGCCATTTCCCAACATTGTGATCCCACCTCTTGCCTGGCATTGGCCACTTACACTATTTTCATGGTTGGGCGGGGAAGTGGGGGAATAGAGAGACTGGAATTAGGGCCATTGCTTCCTGAAGCAGGCCTGCGGTAGGAGTAGAGGCAGATGGATGATGAGGCTGGCAGGTTAGAAGGCCTGTCTCTGTTCCTTGGGACATAGGTCCAATTCTGTAAATAAGTGTTGGGCACCCTAGTCCTCACCCCATGCACCTTCATAGTCCTTCCCCCATGCTCCCTACATTTCCCCACGCCCACTGACTTAGTATCCACGATGGACAGAACTCATGAGCTATGAGACTTTGGAAATTTTTGAGGTGCTCATGAAATTGTAAACACAAACAGCCATTTAAAAACCTCTTTTTAAAAAAAGCTTCGTTTTCTTAGCATCTCATAAAATGATCAAATGTACAGCCATTCAAACTCTACTTGGGGGAAAAAGACTTAATGATCTTGTGGTCATAAAACTGTCAAAATAAAGAAACACCCTTCAAAAATCTCTTTAAAATGTCACCATGTTAACTACTCAAAAACTGTCAATAAAAACAAAAATCATACTCCCATCAACAGGTGTGTCATAAAACCATTAGTTGCATTTGGAACTCAGTCAAGCATTCATAATAAGAATCCATTGCACTGTATAAGCAACCCTGCTGTGTGCGATTCATTAAAGGGTTTGAAACTCAGCCAAACATTCATAATAGGATTCCATCACAACAAAATATCCAGTGCTGAATGAATTAAAACCTTTGATGTCTTTGATAGACCTCAGCTACCTGTTCAACATTTGAAGTATGGGAACAGATGCTGAAAACACTAAGGGTGGGATTCTCTGAAAAAGTGTTGAATTCACATAAAAACTGGAGTAAATCCCGCTGGTTTTTCCAGCAGGATTTTCAAAATGAATCTCCCACACTCTGTGCACTGCAGAGTGCATGAGCATGAATCTCATTAAAAATCAAGGGGCAGAACCTATTCCCACTGAAGAGACCGGCAGCATACCGCTGAATGAGCCACTGCACATGTGGCAATTTGTCATAGCGCATGCGCTGTACTCCTCACTGCCGACCCCCTACCCTGGCCTGCCTCGATCTCTCCTCCCGACCCGGTACTCCCCCACAGTCCCGGCCCCCACCGCAGCTCAGACCCCCCTGACAGCACCAATGCCCCCCCTCCCCACAGTTCTAATCATCCCCCCCCCACCCCCGCAGCTCAAAACCCTCCCACAAGTCAACTCCTGCCACACCCCAATGGCCAGCCCCGATTGCTGACATCGCTCCCTCTGTCATTGATTCCAGTGCAGAGTGGCGGTGGGACTCCCCACTCCCACCCCTACCAATCTCTCCCCCAAGAGTCCCCGTCCCTATAGGCCCCAGCCCCCCTCTGGTCCCAACCCCTTGGTACTGCCCGATGCCTGGTGGGCAGTACCAAGGTGCCCCCTGGGCATTGTCACTTTGCCCCTTGGGCAATGCTGGGGGCCAGGCTGGCACTGCCAAGCTGGTAATGCCAAGGGGGCACCCCTCCTTACCCCTGACCTCACTCCAGCAGGGTCGGGTCGCCCAATTCCCTGTTGGTGGGGAGCAATTTTAAACTCCGCTGGAGTGAAATACTCCTGGTGTGTGTGTGTGTGGGGGGGAGGTGTGGGTGGTGACTGAAGTCTCCGGGCTCGCTAATGAGATTTAAATCCTCATCTATGTAATTTTCACAGCTCTGCGCCGATTTCTGGCGTGGAGCTAAAGAAGCTAGAAATCCGGCAGCCAGAGACTTGCGTAGGCTGTGGCACCCAACGGGAAGCCTGCTACATGGCCCAGCAGTGCAGCGGGTGGGAGAATCGCCCTCTAAATGTACTGTAATGCATCTGAACACTTTAACAATGCTGGCTAACAGAATAATCACATACCTTTTCCTAACAAAACCCTTTCATTAAACACTATTAAAAACATACCATATCTTGCAGCTTACATGGGGAGGTGATAGCCTCGTGGTATGATCGCTAGACTATTAATCCAGAAACCCAGCTAATGTTCTGGGGACCCGAGTTCAACTCCCACCACGGCAGATGGTGGAATTTGAACTCAATAAAAAATATCTGGAATTAAGAATGTACTGATGACCATTCATTGTCGATTGTCAGAAAAACCCATCTGGTTCACTAATGTCATTTAGGGAAGGAAATCTGATGTCCTTACCTGGCCTGGCCTACATGTGGCTCCAGAGCCACAGCAATGTGGTTGACTCTCAACTGCCCTCGGGTAAATAGGGATGGGCAATAAATGCTGGTCAGCCAGCGATGCTCATGTCCCATTAATGAAAAAAAAATGTTGACCTGGCATATAGGATAACTCAATTTTCTTGGCCTTAAAAATGATGTCTTTGCTTGTACTTGGCATATAAGTCACTCCCCTTTTCAGCCATGACATGCTATAGTCGCATTGGTAGTCAGCCTCAATTTCCACTCACAAATGGATGTTTTATTTACTGGGTGCATGGGATCAAATAGACGATATGGGCAAGACCTAAATACAAGCCCACGCAGAGCAGATCCCATATGGTGAATGACAAAGATGGCAACCAACATACATGCTGGAAGTTTATTTTATACTCTGCATTTAAGTTAACCCACATTTTTGAAGGGATTTTCTAGATGTCAAATGTTGAGGTATGTGTCAACATCTACAGTATTTAACTTAACACACATCAGTATATTATGACATGTGAAGTTGTCAAAACTTTACCTGTCAAAGACAAGACTTTCCCCATGGCTCATGGCTCCTCTGAGACGTTGTCAACTATGTCTCTAACCAAAACAGACCCAACACCATGGAAATAATGGGATGTTTAAATGTCTACTCCAGCAATTGAGTAGACAAGGGCATGGTTACTGCTTTCAAGTTTCCTGCCTGCACATTTAAACCAGGGCCAGAAAATCCCACATGGTGGGAAAGGGCTTGGGAATTCTAGAATTGGGTCCTGCCTTCCGTTTTTAAATCTCACCTGCCTCTATTCCAACATGGCTGAGACATGAAGAACCAACCCAAAATATCCATTATGTAGCCCTTCCTTCCATTTCTTGCCTGATGGCAGTATTCTAAAAAGTTATTGGCCCAGATTATCTGCCTTCTGGATTATTACAGACCAGACGTGTGACCCAAGGTGCATGCCACAACCTCGTGGAAGACTTGATGAGCTGACTCTGTGGGAATTGTGTGGAAAGCTGGAACTTCTAATGAGCAATTTCCCTGCTCCTCTGGACCCCAACTCTGAGTTAGAGTCAGAGACATCAGACAGATTTGCAGTACTTACTTGAATAGTTACCCAGGACATGTTGGACAGAAAACATCCCAGTTTAACTCCTGGGTAACTATACAATTGGCCTCCTGAACACCCTGACCACCCTGACTCTCCTTCCACCTCCTGAATATCTCTCTAACTTCCTGACTACCCCACAGATCCCCCAACATCTCCCACCCAAACATGATATCCACCCACCACCCAACTCCGCACCGACCCAACCTGACCACTATCCCTTGACTTGACGAGCCCCTAACACTCTCCGATACAATCTGATCAACACTCAACCTGACAATCCCTCCAACACACCTATCCACTCACCCACTAGCCACCTCACCCACCTGCCATCCTACCCAGTTACTTAACCCACTTTATCCACTTGCCTCATCCATGCACCCACCCTATCCATTCACTAACATTCACAATGGACACTGGACTCATTTTTCAATAGCTAGAGCTGTAAAACGTGGGGGTGATGGGCTTGGGTGTGGGGGCCAATGTAGCTGATGTAGCATCTTCATTGATTCTCTTTGCTGCTGTCTATGTGGTTTTGCTGTGCAGAGGGAGTTCTTTTGCATCATGGATTGGAAGTCTGGTATATTTAAAGATATCCAAGTAAGTGGGTGGCTTTCTGTCTGATCATGTTAGATGCAGCAATTTTGACTTTGATCAGAAGATTTGGGCTAATGTCATTTTTTTTCTGTCAGATGTTAAACTAATGAGCTTGTAAATACTTAGCTCGGTCCCCCTTTTATAAAGGGGTATTATGGATTCAGTCAGAGGCTGAATTATACTACAGTATTGTTATACAGAATACTTAATAGCAAAGAAAAAGAACTGATACCTTTTTCAAAAGTGCTATACTCGAACAAATTCCAAAAAAGGACAATTTACTACCTCTACCTGAACAGCATTTTCCATTACCCTTTGTAATTTCATTAACTAGTCATGTTTTCCATTTATTTGTGTTGATCCTGCCCAGAAGCACAGTTGCTGAAGTCTGGGACGTGAACAAATAAATGCATTAAAAATAGGAGATCAGCTAAGCCATTCTTAGAGACTAGAGGAGGTATGTATTATTAAAAATGCCGAACTTTACATCAGGTAGAATTTTATCTTGACAAGCAAAATTGTGAATACCTCAGGACTATCAACCAGCGGCAGACTCTCAATATAATGCAGGATATCTTGAACTGTCTTGCCTTGTGGAATAATATAATCTTTGTAGAAGCAAAATTTATCGGTGAACATAATTTCTCCAAACCACACGCTTGCAAACGTATTGAGCAGTCGCTTGTCCAGATCGTCTGTTACACGTCCTCCGTACTGCACCTCCCCCAGCATGTAGCGCATGCAGTTCCAGTTCACACCTCGCTTAATGTCCATTTCATCCAGATGGTTCTGCACAAACTGAACACTGGCAGTAAAATCCGCTTGATTAAACTCATATGGAATATTCCACCCAAGTGGACCAAACTTACGTCTTTCCTGCAGATATTAATCGGAAAAAGGAACTAGAATTACTAGATACAATTAAAAGACATACATTTTTCATGATCTTTCAAGACATCTCACAGCACTTTTAAGTCCAATGAAGTACTTTTGATGTGTTGATACAGTTGTGTTGTGGAAAATACAACAGCTAATTCGCACAGCACAATCCTTCAAATAGCAATGTTATAATGCCCAGCTGATTGTTTCACTTTAATGTTGTTGGTTGAAGTGTACATATTGGCCAAGAGACTTGGAAGAACTTCCCTGTTCTTCTTCAGATAATGCACTGAGGCCTTTTACATCCAGTTGAGGGGCAGTTGGGGCCCAGAGTTTTGCACTGGAATTGTCTTTATTGTGCTTCACATTTTTATATATTATTTCTTTCACTAATTGAAATTTTACCATTGGAAAAAACAATGAAGAAAACTGAAGTACAAAAGCAAATACAAAATCAAAGATTGGGAGCAACACAGATTGTGGGTGAGATTTTCACCAAAACCGAAAAATTCCACCTGAGGTCAACGGATCTTTGCATGGTCCACCCCCCTGCCGGCTATGATTCCCGTGGCAGGCAGGAAGGGAAAACTCCCCCCTGTGTATTCCAGGAGATAATGATAGGTCGGTATTCTCACTGAACTAGTAATCCAGAGGCCTAGAATAATGCTCTGAGAACCCAAGTTCAAATCCCACCATGACAGATATTGAAATTTGAATTGAATAAAAATATGAGATTTGAAGTCTAATGATAACTACGAAATCATTGCCGATTGTCATAAAAATCCATCTGGTTCACTAATGTCCTTTAGGGAAGGAAATCTGCCATCCTCACATGGTCTGGTCTACTTGTGACCCCAGATTAACAGTGATGTGGTTTACTCATAAATGCCCTCTGAAAAGGCCTAGCAAGTTATTCAATTCAACGACAATTAGGGATGGGCAATAAATCCTGGCCAGCCAGTGTTGCCCGCATCACTAAAGTTCCAGCTGTCCCACTGTCCTCACCATGAATGTTATAAGCTCATACTTCTAGAAGCTATTGGGGGTATTCTCTAGGGCTGCTATCTGCAGCTGGGATTCCCAATGGCGGCCATCAAACAAGTCTGATCACTTCTAATTCAAATTAATTTAAATGTCATTAGCAGGTTTGAGGCCAGTTGCTCTGGCCGGACAAGCAGCCCTGGAGAATAGCCCCCGATAACTTCTAGAAGTATGAGTTCATGACATTCATGGTGAGGACAGTGGGGCAGCTGGAACCTTAGTGACTAACATTGTATCCCCTTAGCATTTCAAGAATTGAGAAAGAAGCTGAGGGATGGTTGAGAAAGAGGGTCAATTTGAATCTAATCAGGTAAAGTAAGCGAAACAAGTGAAGAGTGGGACTGTGTCCATTACACTGTCAACATTATTATGATTATGCAGCTCTTTCTTGAGGCCTTTGGAGACCCCCGGTGGTCAGGAAAGTGGTTGGGCAATGCCCTGGCTCTACCCCCTACCACCTTGGCAGTGACTCCCTGGCAGTGTCACCTTGGCAGTGTCATCTCTGGCAGATTTAATTAATTTGAAGAATGATTAGAGGAGAATTAAGAAGAATGTCTTTCACCCAGAGGGTGATAGAGATCTGGAAGTCACTGACTAAGAGGGTGGTAGAGCTTCAAGCCATCATTACATTGAAAAAGTACTTGGAGATGCATTTGAAGGTGCCACAATTGAAAAGGTTATGGAAAGTTGTGATTAGATTGGACAGCACATTTTCACCCAACAAAAGTATGATGGGCTGAAAGGCCACCTTCTGCACCTTAAATTCCTAAGGTCCTATGAAATGTAAAAGAACCATAATTCACAAACAGTGTAGATCTGAGTGTGTTATCACAGACTGAACAAACAAAATTATTAGTAGAATTCATTGTGGATGCTTAGATAGTCTATTTATATTATATACTAGAGTGCTAGCTGAAATCACAGGTAATCATTAAATTAATGCTGGTCTGTAATCTATAGCTCCAAATTGAGAAGTGATCATTCAAGGTCATTTAAGAGAAATGTAGCTTTTGTGGATGCATAGGCAGCATAAAGCTTTCACACTGATTAAATGCTGATATTTACATGCTCCTGATGAATTCAGTTATCAGTATCTCACAACATTTTAGTGGAAATTTCCAAAGGCAATTGGACATGTATTTGAACAGGACCAATTTTCAGAACAATGGAGGAAACGTTAGGGTGTGTGAGAGATCTTATGTATGTTTAGCCCTGTTTGTTTCAGTCTATGCAAAGACTTCATTTTAAGATATTTCTGCCAATGCAACTAACTCTGCTAAATTGACTGCTTACTTGACTACATGTAGAATTAGAAGGCTAAAGGCTAGCTGAAAATGACTGCATTCCTGAAGGGTATACAATTCAGGCAAACAAGATTTTCATAACCATTGCTGCAAGGATTGTTTTTCTAAGATGTAGACAGCCTGAGGAAAACACTTCCAATAACAAGATAACGCTTGAAATATAGTTTGGATTTCAGCGTGTTTTTTTTCAGTGTTTGTTTTCGAGATCAGTTCAGTGCATTCAATCTCAGTACAGCGTCTGGCAGTAAAAGCCAAGTTCGCTTCTACTTTTCACTTTTGTCATGTTAATTTTAAGTTCTGTTCAATAAAAGGAAACCATTTTAAAACTCATATCAGTGCTGTCCTTGTCTATTCAAACGAATGAATGGATCCAACCGCGTGCAAGTAAATTGGACAGCTCTTTCAAAGAGCCTAGTACAGACTTAGCAGCTCTGCTGTGCTGTAAGAGTGTGATTCTATAACAACATTGGTCTTATCATACAGTTTGAGTCCACAGGAACATTTGTTCCTGGAAATAAGTCACCAGTTCATTAGGGGTCATAGCCAATCTTGCCTTATTTAACTTTTGACATCTAAGCCCTGTTACTATTCTATGCAAGTTACTCCCCAGTGGAAACAATTCAATACATTACTCTTGTACAGAAAAAAGCCTTCAGTTTACCGGGGAACTCAACAGAAATTCCCACTTACTGACTTCAGCTGGCATTTTAATGTATATTGCCAATTCTTGTAAACATATTAGAAAAGGTCATGACA
Organism: Mustelus asterias; assembly: GCF_964213995.1. Classification (NCBI taxonomy): domain Eukaryota; kingdom Metazoa; phylum Chordata; class Chondrichthyes; order Carcharhiniformes; family Triakidae; genus Mustelus; species Mustelus asterias. The sequence continues at coordinate 56,469,011 of NC_135802.1, forward strand.
ACATATTGGGACTGACTACGCAGCACTTTCAATAACACGAGGCAGAAAACATAGCTTATTCAAATGTACCTTTTGTCTCACTGATGATTTGCTGAGATATTGGAATAGATTGTTGTCTTTAATGCATGGCTGTTAAACATCCCCTAAGCAGAGGACAGAACAATAAATCTGATGGGGAGCTCATATGCCTGTGATAGAAGCAAGCTAAATTTGCTATAGATGAAAAACCAGGCTGGTTCTGTTACTGGAAATGAGAGATTAGTGTACAGACTTACATTATAAATGTGCAATAATTCTAACAGGAGTGTTATTGCATTGATTTAATTGAATTGGGAGGTTTAAATTTGTTCATTACAAATGGAATTGCATCATAAATTACGTTCTAATGAATTAGAAGAGCTGTACCTGCACAGTTGTGTGAAGGAAGGCCACAGCGTATAACAAAGGTTTCCACTGTGGCATATTGCTGATATCCAGTTGTTCCTGGGATATGCTGTTGTAAGTACGTTTCAGACCAGCTTTTACACCTACACATTTACAAGAATACAAACAAGCAATGAAATGATTACTTTAGTCTTAGGTTTATGATACAAGAAATGTACCAGGAACTATCTGAATTAATGTCACTCATGAGAAAAGTGAACTAAATGCCACTGCTTATTTTGTCACCTTTAAAACCCAGGCATGTAAATTGCAAATAATTATTGTCGTTATTTTTCTTGAGTCTAAAATATAATATTCTTTCTGCAACACTCAAAATTGAAATTGACATGAAAACACAGATTTCACAATATGCACTTCTGAAATTTAAACTCTCAAATTCAACAAGATATTTATATCATGAAATTGTCTTTTCACCCTTAGAACTTAAGAGCTTTTACAGTATTGGAATAATTCCAGTTAATAGATTCTCTCTTAATGCATGTTCAGTGGAAGAAAACATTTGTTTTGGCACTAATCAATTCCTATACACCAGGAAAGGACACCATTAATTCACCTACATTTAGTGTAATTTTCTTCATTGCTTGAATATTATTTTCCCACTCATGTAAATGGATGAGCTGTCTCACTATTAAAGATGCTATATAACTGCAAGTTCCCCGACGGATTATCATAGAAACAGTCCCTTTAATGCATTTCATGTCACTGTACTATTTGAGTAAAATCATCTCAGTACGTACAATATATGGAGGCTTATTCTATATTCGAACATGCTTACAGTGGTGTTATGCAGATTTAGTTTGTTTCCTTGGAGGCAGGCAGTGCCACAGACCAACGTTCCACACAGGTTTCCACAGTGACTTTATTGGGGAATGCTGCATGGGTTGCGCAAGTAGCAGTCTGTGGTTCTCTTTGTCATGATGTGGAGATGCCGGTGTTGGACTGGGGTGAACACAGTAAGAAGTCTCACAACACCAGGTTAAAGTCCAACAGGTTTATTTGGTAGCAAATACCATAAGCTTTCGGAGCGCTGCTCCTTCGTCAGATGGAGTGGAAATGTGCTCTGTAACTTGATTTTGTGTCTCTGTGCACTGTTTGAGAGCACATTTCCACTCCATCTGACGAAGGACCAGCGCTCCGAAAGCTGATGGTATTTGCTACCAAATAAACCAACAGGACTTTAACCTGGTGTTGTGAGACTTCTTACTGTGTTCTCTTTGTCTCCAGGGAATCATTACAGGTTCACATGGCGCTATCTCAAATGATGCTACATAGATTTTTTCCCCCTATATCTTTGTTCTGGGGCTCAGGTAGACAAATCCAAATAAAATGATAAAATGAAAAATTTGTGTAAATATGCTAAAGCTCAAACCACTCCCAAGTCTGAGAGAGAAAAGTCAAGAGCTTCATATGTACATTCAAACAGGTGTATGAACATACAAAAGGATGAGAAAATACAATCTATTCCATTAAGTCAGTCCTATCTAAACACTACCACCTCCCACTAAAAACCTCCTCGGTTTAGGAGAAGATCAGGGAAATCCTTTTCCTCAATCGAGCAAGCTGCAGGACTCTGCAGAGGTCCATGAACATCATTACTCCCAGCTGCTCAGCCAGCACCTTTCATAACTTCAAGGATGAGATTTCTCTCCTCGGGTAGGTCAGGACTTCTGAATGGCAACCCACCTCAGGCGTTCCCTCTACCAAATTGAAAATTGCTCATACAAAGTGGGCAACTGATGAAATTTGTACAATCATAGAGGAGCCCTATGCTGCATAGGAGGGAAATAAGAGTGCCAGACAAGAAGATGGAGAGTTTGATTTGATTTGATTTGATTTATTATTGTCACATGTATTAACATACAGTGAAAAGTATTGTTTCTTGCGCGCTATACAGATAAAACATACCGCTCATAGAGAAGAAAACGAGACACTGCAGAATTTTAGTGTTACAGTCATAGCTAGGGTGTAGAGAAAGATCAACTTAAGGCAAGGTGAGTCCATCAAAAGTCTGACATCAGCAGGGAAGAAGCTGTTTTTGTGTCAGTTGGTACGTGACTTCAAACTTTTGTACCTTTTTCCCGAAGGAAGAAGGTGGAAGAGAGAATGTCCGGGGTGCGTGGGGTCCTTAATTATGCTGGCTGTTTTGCCAAGGCAGCGAGAAGTGTAGACAGAATCAATGGATGGGAGGCTGGTTTGCGTGATGGATTGGGCTACATTCACGAGCTTTTGTAGTTCCTTGCGGTCTTGGGCAGAGTAGGAGCCATACCAAGCTGTGACACAACCAGAAAGAGTTCCTTATACGTAAAGGGTCTTTTTTATGGCAATGGATTGAGATTGAGAGCTTTCCACCAATGCTCTAGAAAGTATTGCCACCCCTCTCCTACCAGTTACTGGAATTAACAATAGCAGCATGGGAAGGCAGAAGAATCAAGCCTACACACTTTTATTTAAATGCCGCAGGGCGGTAAAAATACTGATGACCATTTAGCCTGCTGGGCCAGAATGAGGGAAGTATAGCTCAGGGTAAGAATGGAATAGATCTCCCAGCCAGGTATCTCATCATTGGATTGCCCTTTTTCAGGCAACCCAAAACTTTCACCTCTCTCAGGAACTTCTCCAGCTCTCGAGAAGATTTGCTGAGAATCCATACTCATCTAAAATATCAGCAATCTTTCCCTGGGGCATATTGGTCCCTCCCATTCAATTGCTCAGGTTATCTTCAAAACAGGACTTCAAAAACAATAATCCTGCAAATTTTGTGTCACTGGGATTAATTGTAGCACTGTGATGACTTTAATCAGGCAATTGACGTGGGCCTATTAGAATATGACCTCCCTGATTAAGGGCCCCTCAAAAGAAGTCCTCAAAAGATGTCCCTGATTAAGGGCCAAATTGATGGGCCAATCGGGGAGCCTGTTGCTTTGTACTTAACCAGGCGTGTCAGTTCCTCTGGGACTCCTAGTGTAGACTGCTAAGTGAAAACACTCTGTATGCTGCTGTCAGACTTGTAAATAAAGGGATTTTGGTGAAGGGACTTCTGCCTCTGAGGGCTTATTACAAGCACTATCAACAGAGCATAGGATTTTTAAATTTTATTTATTCTTTCACAGGATGTGGGCATCACTAGCTAGGCAAACACTTATTTCCAAACCCTAACTGCCCTTGAGATGATGATAGTGAACTGCCTCCTTGAACCGGTGCAGTACATGCAGTGTAGGTACGCCCACAGTGCTGTTAGAAAGGGAGTTCCAGGATTTTTACCTCATGACAGTGAAGGAACAGTGATATAGTTCTAAGTCAGGATGGTAGGTGAATTGGAGCAGAATTTGCAGGTGGTGCTGTTCACATGCATCTGCTGCCTTCGCCCTTTGAGGTGGGAGAGGTCGCATTTTGGGAAGATGCTGTCAAAGAAGACATGGTAAGCTGCCGAGGTGCATCTTGTAGGTGGTACATAATGCTGCCACTGTGCACTGATGAAGAAGGGAATGAATGCTGAAGGTGTTGGATGGGGTGCCAATCAAATAGGCTGCATTGTCCTGGATGGCACTGAGCTTCTTAACTGTTGTTGGAGCTGCACTCATCCAGGCAAGTGAAGAGTATTCCATCATACTCTTGACTTGTGCCTTGTAGATGGTGGACAGGCTTTGGGGAGACAGGAGGTGAGTTACTCACTGTAGAATTCTCAGTCTCTGTCCTACTCTTGTTACCACAGTATTTATATGGTTTGTCCAGTTCAATTTCTGGTCAGTGATGATCTCTAGGGTGTTAATAGTTGGGATTTAACAATGATAATGACATTGAATGTCAAGAGGAGATGGTTATATTCTCTCTTATTGGTGATGGTCATTGCCCATGTAGCATGAAGTTACTTGCCACTTATCAGCCCAAACCCAAATGTTGCCTAAGTCTTGGTTCAACTGAACACTGACTGCTCCAGTATCTGAGGAATCGTGAATGATGATGAACATTGTGCAATCATCAGCAAACCTCCCTCCTTCTGTTCTTATGATGGAGGGAAGGTCATTGATGAAGAAGCTATTGAGATGCTTAGGCCTAGGACATTACTCTGGGGAACTATTGCTGTGATATCCTCGGACTGAGATGATTGATCCCCAACAACCACAACCATCTTCCTTTATGCTCGGTTTGACTCCAACCAGTGGAAAGTCTATGTCCGATTCGCACTGACTCCAGTTTTGTTAGACCATAAGACATAGGAGCAGAATTAGGCCACGCGGACCATTGAGTCTGCTCCACCTTTCAATCATGGCTGATATTTTTCTCATTCCCATTCTCCTGCCTTTTCCACATAACCCCTGATCCCCTTATTAATCAAGAATGTATCTATCTTTGTCTTAAAGACACTCAATGACCTGGCCTCCACAGTCCTCTGTGGCAAAGAGTTCCACAGATTCACCACCCTCTGGCTGAAGAAATTCTTCCTCATCTCTGTTTTAAAGGACCGTCCCTTTAGTCTGAGGTTGTGCCCTTTGGTTCTAGTTTTTCCAACGAATGAAAACATCCTCTCCATGTCCACTCTATCCAGGCCTCGCAGTATCTTGTAAGTTTCAATAGGATCCCCCCTCATCCTTCTAAACTCCAACGAGTACAGACCCAGAGTCCTCAACCGTTCCTCATACGACAAGCTCTTCATTCCAGGGATCATTCTTGTAAATCTTCCCTGGGCCCTTTCCAAGGCCAGCACATCCTTCATTAGATACGGGGCCCAAATCTGCCCACAATACTCCAAACAGGGTCTGACCAGAACCTTATACAGCCTCAGAAGTACATCCCTGCTCTTGTATTTGAGCCCTAGTTAGGGCTCTTTGATGCCACACTTGGTCAAATGTTGCATTGATGTCAAGGGCAGTCACTCTCACCTCGCCATAATTCAGCACAGAGCACCAGAACTTCCTGATTACATGGATCAGCTACTTAGTGAATTGGCCAGCAGAGTTACTGGGAATCCTTTGTGCTTTACTTTACTATAGACAAAAATGTACTCCATCACAAAGGGACATAAAGGCACAGTGATCTTTCTATTATGCCAATAACAGGTGGTCAAAGTCTATTCTACGAGCATTAAGTAAAGCAGAAACAACTTCAGTCAATTCCAGTACAGATATTCCCAGTTTTGATCAATTCCACTGCTGTTAACAATCCATTACTGCTACCATTGACTCTTGGAAAAATACACAGTTCAGTTTTTTATAAGTAATGTGCACCCAGAGGCTGCGCATGCTTTGGAAGTTGCTTCTGCTCTATAATAATACATTCACTGTGGTGGAAATCTAGTTTAGCTGCATAAAAGGTTTCCAAAGAACAAAGAACAAAGAAAATTACAACACAAGATCAGGCCCTTCAGCGCTCTGAAGTCTGTGCCTATCATGATGCCCAAACGAAACTAAAAAAAAAACCTTCTGCCCTTACCCAGTTCATATCCTGCTATTCCCTCCCTATTCATGTACCAATCCAGATGCCTCTTACATGTTGCTAATGTTCCTGCCTCCACCACCTCCTTTGGCAGCACGTTCCAGGCACCCACCGCTTTCTGCGTGAAAAACTTCCCCCGCACATCTCCTTCTCTCACCTTGAACCTGTGCCCCGTTGTAATTGACATTTTCACCCTTGGAAAAAACCTCTTTCCACCCACAATCCAAAGATGTGCAGGTTAGGTGGATTGGCCATGCTAAATTGTCCCTTAGTGTCCAAAGATGTGTAGGTTTGATGGATTAGCCATGGTAAATGTGTGGGGATATGGGGATAGGGTTGGTGAGAGGGCCTGGGTAAGATACTCTGTCAGAGAGTTGGTGCAGAATCGATGGGCTGAATAGCCTCCTTCTGCACCATAGGGATTCTGTGATTTTATCCACCCTGTCCATGCCTCTCATAAGTTTGTTGACCTATATCAGGTCTTCCCTCAGCCTCCATGTTTCCAGTACAAATGATCCTAGTTGATTCAACCTCGCCTCATAGCAACATCCTTGAGACCAGGCAACATCCTGGTGAACCTTCTTTGCACTCCTTCTGGTAGTTTGTTGATCAGAATCGCACGCAATACTCCAAATGCAGCCGAACGAAGGTTTTAAAGAGCTGCAACATTATTTCCCAACTCTTGTACTCAATTCCCTGGCCAATGAAGGCAAGCATGCCATATGCCTTCTTAATCACCTTGGCAACCTGTGTTTCCATTTTTAGAGAACTGTGGTCCTGCACATCCAGATCGCTCTGTATGTTAATCTTCCTAAGGGTTTTGCCATTAACAGGATAATTTACACCTAAATTTGATCCTTCAAAATGCATCACCTCGCATTTGTCCAGATTAAACTCCATCTGCCATTTCTGTGCCCAAGTCTCCAATCTATCTATATCCTGTTGTATCCTCTGACAATCCCCGACACTATCAGCAACTCCACAAATCTTCGTGTCAGCCGCAAACTTACTAATCAGACCACCCACATTTTCCTCCAGATTATTTATATATACGACAAACAATAGAGGTCCCAGCACTGATCCCTGCGGAACACCATTAGCTACAGATCTCCATTCTGAAAAACACCCTTCCACCGCTACTCTCTGTCTTCTATAACCAAGATGTGGAGATGCCAGCGTTGGACTGGGGTAAACACAGTAAGAAGTTTAACAACACCAGGTTAAAGTCCAACAGGTTTATTTGGTAGCAAAAGCCACACAAGCTTTCGGAGCTCCAAGGGGCTTGAAGGGGCTTGGAGAAGGGGCTTGGAGCTCCGAAAGCTTGTGTGGCTTTTGCTACCAAATAAACCTGTTGGACTTTAATCTGGTGTTGTTAAATTTCTTATTCTATAACCAAGCCAGTTCTGTACCCATCTAGCCAGCCCATCCCGAATCTCATGTGATTTTAGTTTTTGTACCAGTCTGCCATGTGGGACTTTGTCAAACGCCTTACTAAAGTCCATATAAACTACATTCCCAGCCCTTCCCTCATCAATTATCTTTGTCACCTCTTCAAAGACCTTCCCTGTACAAAACCATGCTGCCTATCACTAACTAATCTGTTTTCTTCCAAATGTTCATATTTCCTGTCCCTCAGTGTCTTCTCCAAAAGCTTCCCTACCACTGACGTAAGGCTCACCTGCTTTTAATTTCCTGGATTATCCCTGCTTCCTTTCTTGAACAAGGGAACAACATTTGCTATTCTTCAGTCCTCTGGAAGCTCGTCTGTGGTCAAAGAGGATGTGAAGATATCTATTTTCTTCTCTTGCCTCCCACAGTAATCTGGGATAGATCCCTTCGGCCCTGGGGACTTGGCTACCTTAATGGAATTTAGGATACTCAACATTTCCTCCTTCGATATATTGACATTCTCTAGAGCGTTCACACACCCATCCCTGACCTCAGCATTCGTCATGTCCTTCTCCTTGGTGAACACCGATACAAAGTACTCATTAAGGATCTCACCCACTTCTTGTGGCTCCACGCATGACTTCGCTCCGTTGTCCTTGAGTGGGCCTACTTTTTCTCTTGCTACCCACTTGCTCCTAAGGTTCACCAGGATGTTGCCTGGTCTCAAGGGTGTTGGCTATGAGGAACCTTGGGATTCTCCTTCACCCTGTTTCCTAAAGACATTTCATGGCCCTTTTAAGCCCTCCTAATTCCATGATTAAGCTATTTCCTACTTTCACTATATTCCTCAGGAGCTTTGTCAGTTTTTAGATGCTTCGCATAGTATCCCTACTGTATGCTTCCTTTTTCCTTTTGAGCAAGCTTACAATTTCCCTTGTCATCCATGACTCCTGAATCCTGCTGTTTCTATCCTTCATTTTTGCGGGGACATGCCTATCCTGCACTTCAGTCAACTGGCCTTTAAAGGCCTCGTGCATGCCACACGTGAATTTGTCCTCAAATAGCCGCTCCCAATCCACATTCCCCAGTTCCTGCCTAATTTGGATGTAATTGGCCCTTGCCCAATTAAGCACCCTCACTCAAGGGCCACTCTTGTCCTTATCCATGACACCCAAAATCATATGGAATTATAGTCGCTAAGCCCAAAATGCTCCCCCACTGAAACATCGATCACCTGACCCGGCTCATTCCCCAATATCAAGTCTAGTATGGCATCCTCCCTGGTTGGATTGTCAACATACTGTATCAAAAAGCCCTCTTGGACACATTTAACAAATTGCTCTCCATCCGAGCCCCTGGTTGTAAGGGATTTCCAGTCAATATGGGGGAAGTCACCTATCACAACTACCCTGCTTTTTTCACACTTTTTCAGTATCTGACTACACAACTGCTCCTCTGTCTCCTGCGAGAGGTCTATAGCACACTCCCAACATTGTGACTTCACCCTTCTTATTCCTGAGCTCCACCCATAATGCCCCACCACAAGATCCCTCCAATGTGTCCTCCCTCAACACAGCTGTGATGTGCTCCCTAATCGGCAATGCAACTCCTCCTCTTTTGTTTCCCCTTCTGTCCCATCTAAAATAACAATATCTGAGAATGTGAAGCTGCCAGCCCTGTGCGTCCTTTAACCATGTCTCCGTAATTGCAAAAACACCATAATTCCAGGCAGTAATCCAGGCTCTCTTTCTTACCAGTTATATCTCTTGCATTGAAGCAAACACACTCCAGGCCTATCCCGCCGAGCCCCAGGGCCTCCCTCTGCCTGCTCTTACTCTGCGCCCTCTGCCTGCTCTTGCTCTGTCCTTCCTTCACATTTCAGGTGAAGTTATGGTGAGAAATTGAGAGCAATTCCGAGGAATTTTCCAAAATTCTGTCCTACCTTGAGGGGGCTCATTGGTAAATTTAATAGATGACTGCAATAAGTTGATGGGAAACTTTGGATGGACCTCTGTTGTGATCCAGGTTCGACATCCATCATGCATAGATTCTGCTGTGGTGACAGTGTCTAAAAGTTCATCCATGAAAGTCAATCCCAGGTGACAGTTCTGTAAAAGAAGCCAGCCACCATCTTGCATGCTTTGAGTCAGCAAACGTCTTGCATGGATCTCCTGACCCTGGCCCATAGATATGGCACGGCATGGAATATTCTGAGGGAACATCGGAGGTACAAATCTATCCGCACTTGCAACAATATAAGATTGGCTCATGTAATATTCAATTTGCATCTATGTATTTTGAAACAACACTTAACTGTCACATCATTTATACAATATCAAAAGTTTAGCATAAATGAAAATACATGATATGTCCATTGTTTATGATTTTAACTTGTGAGATAATACATTCTACTTGTCTGTATTTAAATAAAATGTTATCTTTGGCCAAAGCAGTGGACCTTTTTGTTTTTTATAATTTATTTAGCAGATTAAATTGTCAAATAATTTGAAGATGATTAATTAATTTGCATCTTCCCATTAAAAGAGATTAATTAGTTGCATAATTATCAATAAAGCAAGAAAACCTCAATATTTAGCATTAGAGTGGTACATTTGTTTTAATTTTAAAAAATTTGTGTTTTGTCACATCACACCTTTAAGGATCAGTTGATAATGATTGCCATTAGCAGCAGTCATATTGATGAATAGATGCTCCAAACACCTGACCCAAGAGAGTGCTGGCGTGGAATACAAAACTACCCACAGTATTATACAACTTGCCACTAAATTGTCAAATTCACAAAAATAGTGGGCACGATTTTTTAGCCCTGCCTACCAAAGGTGCTCCCCATGGCTGATTTACCAGTGACAGGGTGGGCACGCCATGTCAAACACTATGAACTCTGACGAGACCAGAAGATTGTGCCAGTGGCCAATGTTGAGCCACCTCCTCTGCCAGAAAACACACCGCACACCACGGGGGTGGGGGAGGGGGTAGGATAATCCCACTGATGTCTTTGCTATATGAAATGGAAATATTCACACTATTGCATTAATAGATAAATGATATTTTATCAAAGAGATAGAATTGCATTGGCTAACACATGTTGTCCCACATTGGGAATGCTTGATACAGATGTTTGGTACTCAAATATTCCAATTTTCCAATTTTCCAAACCTTCCCCAGATGAACAAACCAAAATAAATTACCAACAATTTAGACAAAAAATGAGTACCTTATTAATATATTTAAAAGTCTTGTATGTTTGTACACTATAGGTAATGTTGCATGTATGCATTTTCAATGCCTGCTGATATGCAATTTGGAAGTTGAGACATATATTATCCATGATTTTCCAACCAGTGATGTTACAGTCAATTGTTTCCAGTGACGCTTTGCTGTTACATTCCTGTCACATATATCTGTCATATCTTTCTGTCACAAACATCCCAGTTAATGATATTACTTGGATTTCCCGTGTTTGTTCTCCAAAATACCATACTTGCCTGGGGATATCTCATATAATTCTCCGATATGGATGTAAAATAAAGAAAGCAAGCATAATGACAATAATGCATTAACAAAAAATAGTTGCATTTCATCCCTTTAACTTTTGTAATGTACCTTACTCTTGGCCAAGCGTTCAATGCTTTCTGTAGGATCAGAGCCCATGGAAAGGAAGCACACCAAAGGTGTTCGGCTATCGCTCTCTGCCCACATATCTTCCATATCTAGAATAACTCCTTCGGCATATTTTTGTCCAAGTGACTCAGCAATGTAGTGACGAGCCTAAGAAAAGCAAGAGCACTGAGAAATGTGGGTGCTATCAAACATACAACAGAATAAAATCAGAAACTTTGTTAGGCATTAAGATAAATCTGCAGATAAAGGTCAACAGAATTTAAAAACATCGGAAAAACAATTGCCGAAAAGAAACACATAAATAATTCAGAATATCCAAAAATCAACAATGCAGAAAGTTAGATGTGCGGAAATAAATATTTAATGAAGGAAATTGACCTAAATAATCCACTTCATAGATCAATTTTTCACAGATTTTCAGGTCCAATTCCTCAGGAAGTAGTTTCTATGTTCGATAAGTGAGAAGCTACTTGTGCCTCATTGCATAAGTAAACCAAGCCACTGGAGAAAAATTACTACCTGAACCTGTCAATCAAATGACTGACCTAACATGTATAGTAATTGAATGAATAATATTTGATATCTGATCATAATTTGAAGTCTGAAATACCACCATGGTATTTTTTGCGCAATTTGCATTGCACATATGATCCAAAGTACATGAAGCAGATTATATCAGGATAGACATGCAAGGTAACAAGCTGAGCAGAATTACTTCACTAATAGCCAGTTACAAATTAAATCAAGTTCCATTCATTTCAGTTCATTCTTATCAGCATTGTGTGGCTGCTGTATCCATAGAAACACATTCACTGTGATGCCCACTGGTGTTTTAGAGTGCGGGTGCAAATTTTAGAAACATATCGATGCTCTACAGCTGATCTTTAAAAAGCTATGCAACTCATAACTATTATTGCCTAAATAAAATGGAATCAACACGCCCATCACCAAGATCATGGGATGATAATCTACATGTGCACTCACTCTATAAGAGCATTCTATTCGATGACTGGGCAATAACTAATGATGGCAGACGTATTACAGTTACAGTTGGCTAAGTGTGGGGTTCTCTACATACGAGTTGGAGCTGCACACCATGAAATAATATGCACATTTTCAGGGCCAGAGGTTATTTGGCAGTAATTATGAGTGATCACGGTGTTAAAAATTCACTTACGCCTGAATGTGCCAGAATTAACTTTCTCTGGATGTTTAATGGGTAATTAATGGGTAAGCGACACTAATCTGTGCCCTTTGTATTAATTTCAAGAATGTTGTGGAGGTACTCTTATTGTGTAGCCTATGGAGCAACAGGGTAACTTGGACTACAGCTTCTGGATTTCTGCATTGTATTGCCCATACGTGTACTTTAGAGGTTGCTGACTTCCTAATAATGGTGAGAACCGTTAGTCTCATCATAATTCGCATCATAAAGCTTGGGCCAAAATTAATGGGAGGGCAGAGTTTATCCTTAGAGAGCGTAACAGAAAATGCAAAATGATTTGGAGAAAATGTGTACGCAGAGAAAAATTGAAAACGGAATTTAATATGGACAATTGGAAAATATTAGAGTGGAGGAAAAGGGGTACTTCATAAATGGTGTTGAAGTAGCTAAGGGTGAAGGTGAAAAAGATGTAAGATTTGACACCACTGCACAGCATCAATCAACAAAGCAAATCGACTTTTGAAATATATTGACAAAATGGCAGAGGAAGTAATAGTCAAACTGTCTAAAATTCTGGACAGTTGACATCTTGAATACAACATCCAGTTCTGCTTATATGGAAGACATTCAAACACTCAAGGCAGATCAGAGAAGTGCCAGTTACTTTGTAACCTTGAAAAGAGGTGTCGGATCGGTTATCTTATAGAGCTACATAAGATCAAAAGAGATCGAGTACAAAAGCAGATCTGGAAAATTATTTCAAATAGTGCTCAGAAGAGAGTGGAACTCCAATTAAAACTAATAAAAAGCAATTGAGGATTGACATCAGGATTTTTGTCCTCACTCCAACCTGATGGAAAAATTTACCTGAGCAATAGTACGATCTGGGCACCAACTCCGAATCAGTAGTAATTTACGGAACGTGTCCAATGTATTATCATAGCCATCAGGGAGAGGAGCCTCTTCTGGAGCTTCCGTGTCAAACCACTGCTTCCAAGCTTTATCATTTTTTGCTACTTGCACGAGCAGCTGAGTGAATGGGTGTGAATGAGAGAGCTGCACCAGATTTAGCCAGGTCAGATCAACAATCCATTTCTTTGTCTTGGGTTCGACAGAATTCAGGTCTAAGGAGGCGCCACCTGCACAAATAAATATGCATATTTGATTATCACCAACAAACTGAGTAAAAGCAACTAGCACAAATCTTCATTACTCTCAATTTTGAAACTGAATGCAATAAAATTGATTTATGCAACAGTTTAATCATCTTCCCCGTCACAATGTAGCACCTCCTTGCACCTGAGTCTTAGTTAATTCCGTGTGACCAACTTTCAGATTGTAAGGAGTCATGTAGAAACATGAAAAATGTGCTCTGTTTTGCTGACTTGCCTCTACTTGCTGTATTCCCAAAATAAATTCTCAATTTTTGGAAGAATCATGACACTGGGAAAAGCCAAAGCACTAAAAAAGCAAAAACAGAAAATGTTGGAAAATCTCAGCAGGTCTGACAGCATCTGTGGAGAGAGAAAAGAGCCAACATTTCGAATCTCGATGACTCTCCAGATTTGAAATGTTGGCACCATTCTCTCTCCACAGATGCTGTCAGGCCTGCTGAGATTTTCCAGCATTTTCTGTTCTTGTTTTAGATTCCAACATCCGCTGTATTTTGCTTTTACACTAAAAAAGCAGAACTGATTAGAATTATCTGATTGGAATCTACTAGCTACTTATAGCTTTCCTGATTTAAAATTGTAAATATTTGTTTTTTTGGAGTCTGAGACATGGACTGGGATTTTACAGTCCCACCACGATGGGTTTCTCCACACTGGATGTGGTAAGCCATTCAAATTTCCGCTGACTTCAGTGCGACCAGAAGACCCTGCCAGTGGGAGGGGCCAGAAAATCCCAACCATTGGGTAGAATTTAATGAACGTTACAGGTTGGCAAATGGGTGGGAGACCCACGTCACTTCTTTTCGGAAAGCTCAATGCAATTACCAGGCAATCAAGTGCTTACCCGGACAGGTCAGGCTTCCAGGCAATTAATCCCTCAATAGGTGGAAATTCCACCCTCGAGAGCTGCAAGCCCATTATAGGCCAGAAGTTATCTAATAGCAGCAATGCCACCAGAAGTGCTGGTACTACACTCAAGCCTGCAGGAGGGATCAGCCATTGGTCCCCATACAAAGGTGAATGTGGGCAGGACGAGGGTCATGGGACACCGCAGAGGGGGTTGCCGCTGAGGGGGAGGGCATTGGAAGAGGGATGGAGTCATTTTCAGTTGCCCCTCAAGGTAGTGTAAGATTTTGATAATTCTACTACTTTTTAGAATCTATGGATTTTGTTCTGTAACCCTAATTCAGGTATTCAATTTGATGATCAGCCATGATCAAAATGAATGGCGGAGCAGGTTCGAAGGGCTGAGTGGCCTACTCCTGCATCTATTTTCTATGGTTCTGTCTTTCAAACCCGCTAAATGTATTACAATTGGCAGGTTTGCATATTAAGCAGGTTGCCACCAACTATGGGCAGGAACCCAATCGGGGCTGGTGGGGCAGGTTGGGTGAATCCCGATTGCCTTGACACCCAATGGGAATCCCGATTTTTGGCTGATGCCTCATTCTGCAGGGCATTGGGATTTCTACCGGCCATCTACCGAGGCTGGACAATCCGCCCAAATGCAAAGAAGGGGGACATCTCCTCTGTTGACAACACAAAGAGCGCCTGCGATCTTGAGAGATGAGAAACTTCAATATTGTCTTCATGGCTTCTTGTTAAGTATATGTAAAATGTCCCTTAATAAATTCTACTTGATTCAGAAATAATAGTTACTTGCACCTTGTAGATCAAGCACAACTGAGGGCCTTAGTGCTTGGAATTAAAAATTCAAACCTCAGAGTTTTATTAGGAGGGTTTTATGACTCATAATGCTGCACCTTACAATAGCCACTGCTGAGGCTGCAATGCAAATGAAAGTATGCCGTTATTTTGAGATGACTCGGAAAGGAGATACAATGTTTTTCTCTGCCAGGGTAAAGCAGGAATGACCTTGTGGTTGGTATGGTAAGCTCTTCAGCCATGGAGCCATGGGGATACCTTTTGCCTCAAAGGGCTGCCTCCTTTGGCCATGGAGCCTCCGCTTGCAATGGTCCTCTCCACAGAAAGTTGCGAGGAATCCACCTCCATGCAGCCAGTGACCTTGAAACATGGCTGGGAGGTCACACAATGACAGAAGCCTGGTAAATGGCTGTTGATTGGACCTTTAACTTACTTAATTAGCTGCCTACCTCCAGTCAACGAACGGTCGAGGCGCTGCCCTTTTCAGCGCTGGTAAAATGGCTTTGCAGCGGGACAGTATCAGAATGCCCACCCAAAATCTCACCCAATATTTCATAGAACATAGAACATAGAACATAGAAAGCCACAGCACAAACAGGCCCTTCGGCCCACAAGTTGCGCCGATCACATCCCCACCTCTAGGCCTATCTATAGCCCTCAATCCCATTAAATCCCATGTACTCATCCAGAAGTCTCTTAAAAGACCCCAACGAGTTTGCCTCCACCACCACCGACGTCAGCCGATTCCACTCACCCACCACCCTCTGAGTGAAAAACTTACCCCTGACATCCCCCCTGTACCTACCCCCCAGCACCTTAAACCTGTGTCCTCTCGTAGCAACCATTTCAGCCCTTAAGAGTCAGTACTGTTACTCCTTACCAAATCTACCCTTGTAAATTTTGTCCCATTGAAAGACACATTTCATCCACATAGTGGTAAATGGCCCTTTAACTATATTGTGTAATGTAACCTGGAAATCATAGCACATTTTACTTTTCAAGGAAGATGTTCAGATACTTGCCAGCTGTTGGCCCTGACATATTTATAAGCAGTGTGAGCACATCTTCCTGGTGTAATTTACTTCACATCAGTCATGTTGACACCCAATTATATTGCAATCTTATACAAAAAATGATCAACTATTGAATGATCCATGTGGTAACGTAATGGTGCAACTCAAAGGCATCACTGTGAACCAAAGGGGTGAATTTTAATGTGCAGTAGCCTGTGGATTTGGAAGCAGATGGGGAATTACGACCAGGGTAAGTGATAGAGGACCAGGCAGCTGACTTCCATAGTTGTGCCAGTCTACATGTGAGCTACTCCCTTGGGAGTGGTGGCTTGTCAATCAAGATATGTTAATCAGTCAATTACACTGATATTAAGACGGCCTTTACAATTTAACTGTGCGTTCATGAGGTATCCCAGGCCACCTGAAACTCTCAATTAAGTTGACAAGAGCACGGCAGTAATTGAGGAAAGTGAAGACATGGCAGAGAAGTATGTTAATAAGTACTGAAATCTCAGCTGTTTCTTGCCTGATTGTTCGAAAGGATTTGGTCACAGTATTCATGGAGAATTAACTATTAGAACTTTGGAGGTTTGTACAACTGATCTGCCATTACGCTCTGTTACTTTAGTCCTTCGATAAGTATGAAGATGATCAGCATGACGAGGAGAAGGGACCTCTTAAGTAGCCACATCATCATTTGGCAACTCGGTCTACAGAGATAGAACAGTTAAGGAAGGGGAGAGGAAGGAAATGTTGGAGATGTACCCTGTGAATGTGAAAGAAAGGTGGAAATTGGAAGCAAAGTTGATTAAATTTTCCAGTTCCAGTTGAGAGCAGGAAACGACACCGCCATAGTCTTCAACGTACCAGTAAAAAGAGTTAAAGAAGGTAGGACGAGTAGGACTTGGATTAATGGCAATGAAGGTTTTGACAAGCGACATCAAAAACCAACGTACAATATTTTAACAAACGGCATAGAAGAGCCGACAAAAGAGAAGGGCATAAAGACTACACAAAACAAAACAGTGTATATTTTATTATAATAAAAGATGGAGTGGAGTTAGTAGATCAGCCATGATATTTTTGAATGGAGGTGCAGTCTCAAAGGGCCAAATAGGCTTGTTGTATTCTTATGTTTTGCAAATTGTATAAAGACATCCTTAATACAAGTATTAAAATTACTTTAATGCTTCAATCCATAGAGAAATTCATAAAGAGCATTTGTAATGCAGCAACCCTTATGTTTGCCATTTCACAGTGATGTGAAAATATCTTTGTGGCAATGTAAAGACAAGCCGATGTAAATTACAGTCATAAAATATTATCGCCAATAAGCATAAATGCAGTAGAAATAAAATGGTTCATCAGCTTGATTTAAATTGCTTGAAGTAAGCTCATAACACATTCTATGGTTTTAACAATGATCTGTTAATGAGTGATTAATAGGATACAGTATAGAAAAATTAGTTCAAGGCCATCTCAGTTCATTGGCAATATCCTGCAACAATCAAAGCTGGATAATGAGCTCACTTGCCTGCTTAGAAATTCAAGAAATCCATATGATACTAAAAAATTATCTGTAGCAACCCATAAACATTAAGTGGTATATTTAATCTCCATATTCAAAGAACAGAACTAAAGACATGTTTTATGTTTAGTCAAACACTGATCAACACTGAATTGTGCTGCTGTAGACAGGGTTTACAATGCACAGACCAATTATATTGACTGACTCTTCCTGACAAATTTGCAAACTATGTTTTTGCACAGCCTGCACAACTCCTCATTATGCCTAATCTCTAAATCCATAAATATTACCAAATGGAGTGTATTGGTTCAAGAAGGTGATCCATTCCTGCCTTCTAAAGGACAATTGGAGAAGATCATGAATGTTAGTCCTATCTACAACACCTATATCCCAAAAACAATTTTTAAAAACATCTTATATTCAACTTGTGCATAACAACCATGTAATTTTTCAGGGATGAAGTATCTATTCAAAAATATAAACCAATGCACTGCTACCAAATAAATGCACAATTTCAATTAATTCTACATTTCCACAAATGTACAGAACGTTTTTCTCACTTGATTTTACTCAGCATGAATAATAAGAAGCAAAATACATTGAACAGATCATGAGCTATAAATCTAATGAAGCTGACTGAGGGCTAACACTATGCTAAATACCAAACACAGCCATCTATTATGTGAGCTAAGTGGTCCAACACCAATGGATCAGAGCAAAGCTATGTAGACCTACCACATATTAATGAGATTTTTTAAAAAATCATTCATGGGAAAATGGTATCGCTGGCAAGACCAGCATTTGTTGCACTATCCTAATTGCCCTTGAGAAGGTACAGGTGAGCTGTCTTTATTATTAGCTGCAGTCCATGTGATGTAAATGCACTCACAGAGCTGTTATGGAGGGAGTTCCAGGCTTTTGGCCCAGTAACAGTGAAGGTATGGGCTTCGAGTCAGGATAGAATGTAAGAACATAAGAACTAAGAGCAGGAGTAGGCCATCTGGCCCCCCGAGCCTGCTCCGCCATTCAATAAGATCATGGCTGATCTTTTCGTGGACTCAGCTCCACTTACCCACCGGCTCACCATAACCCTTAATTCCTTTACTGTTCAAAAATTTATCTATCCTTGCCTTAAAAACATTCAATGAGGTAGCCTCAACTGCTTCACTGGGCAGGGAATTCCACAGATTCACAACCCTTTGTGTGAAGAAGTTCCTCCTCAACTCAGTCCTAAATCTGCTCCCCCTTATTTTGAGGCCATGCCCCCTAGTTCTAGTTTCACCCAACCTTGCAAATAGTGTCCAATAACATTTGCTTTGTGTCTTTTAATATTAAACTTTTACTTCAAGACCTAAGCCAGGACTGGGAGTGGGTCGGATCTCAAACAATGACGAGACAGAGTACGGGATAGAGATAGAGAATCTGTTGAACTGGTGTGACAACAATAATCTCTTCCTCAATGTCAACAAAACGAAGGAGATTGTCATCAACTTCAGAAAGCGTAGTGGAGAACATACCCCTGTCTACATCAACGGGGATAAAGTAGAAATAGTCGAGAGTTTCAAGTTTTTAGGAGTCCAGATCACCAACAACCTGTCCTGGTCCCCCCATGTCGACACTAGGTGTTAAGAAAGCCCACCAATGCCTCTACTTTCTCAGAAGACTAAAGAAGTTTGGCATGTCAGCTACGACTCTCACTAACCTTTACAGATGCACCACAGAAAGCATTCTTTCTGGTTGTATCACAGCTTGCTATGGCTCCTGTTCTGCCCAGGACTGCAAGAAACTACAAAAGGTCGTGAATGTAGCCCAATCCATCACGCAAACCAGCCTCCCATCCACTGACTCTGTCTACACTTCCCGCTGCCTTGGCAAAGCAGCCAGTATAATTAAGGACCCCACGCACCCCGGATATTCTCTTTTCCACCTTCCATCGGAAAAAAGATACAAAAGTCTGAGGTCACGTACCAACCGACTCAAGAACTGTTTCTTCCATGTTGCCATCAGACTTTTGAATGGACATACCTTGCATTAAGTTGATCTTTCTCTACATCCTAGCTATGACTGTAACACTACATTCTGCGCTCTCTCGTTTCCTTCTCTATGAACTGTATGCTTTGTCTGTATAGCGCACAAGAAACAATACTTTTCACTGTATGTTAATACATGTGACAATAATAAATCAAATCAAATCAAATATTTTGCCTGGCACGATGGCAGTGAGCTGAATTAGGTAGTGCAATCAAAGCATAAGCAGTGCAACTAATTCTTTAAGACATTCACTTCACCTATATTGCAGGATATTTCTCCTCTCATTTCTTGCTCTGTAGGTTTTCGACAAACAATTTTGAAAAACTGAAGTACAAATTTCAAAATCCATACTCATGTAATGTTGTATTTTTTTTCAGAAAGGTTGGATGTAAATTAAAGTGAGAGACAAGTGAGATAGAGTGAGTAAGAGCCTGATAAAGGTATTTACGTGGTCATGTGGAGGATATGGGGCATCGTGGGTTGGAATCCAGGAATCCCAGGAATACCCATGTCCTGACAAATTTAAGAACATGACCTCATCATCATATTTTTCTTCCGCTTCCCACTTGGCAGTGAAGTGGCTGTGCTGAAGTTGCAGCCCACGGTTTCATGTGACAGAATTAGACATTCAGCAATCTGTGCAAAACATCTAAACATACGGAAGACTCAAAGATGATTCATGAGCTCAAGACTGCACACTGGGAGGATACGCATGCCACCATACTTCTTGGTGAGGTCAAAGATCCTGAATTTTCATATTGGAATGCTGGACATTTTGGTTAATGGCCATCTCATAACCTTCAGGTTGGACACCAAAGCCAGAGTTATGGCCCCATCAGACAAAGAACTGTTACAATCCCAGTGGATGTTACCACTGAATGGGATGATTCCAGAATGGAACCCTGGTTCTAACTTTTAACTTTTATGTAGAAAACATGGAGAACAGAGTCAGAGGACTGCCAATTAGCCAAAAAAAACCATATATAACACATAAACACTTTGATTATGGCACAATACTTCTTTACTCCCCCATTAGCTTCACAAATGTATGTCGTTTTCAAAGAAATAACATCCCACTCTGAACCAAATGGCTGATGCCTCTCAACCATGGATTTATTTCACAATCCCCTCCCAGATGACTATTACATGAGGAATTCCAAACTCCGTTCTCCAAAATACATACTTTAAAATCTTCTTTCGGACAATGCTTCCCATCAGCTGTTTGCATTAATAATCCACTCCAGGTTTTCCACTAGTCTTTCAAACAAAGCTTCTGCTCCACTTTTTAAACAAGGAATCCACCACCAGGTTTTCTACCTCTCCTTCCAGGCTTTCATTATCTTGAATTGCAACATGCATCCAAAATTTGACGCAAACTCAGTTACCCAACAAAAAACTATTGCTTCAAAAATTGGAAATAGGGACAAACCTTGGGATTGCTTCAGATATGTGGCTTATCTGTAGCCAACCTCATCAGTTCTTCTCTTCCCAGGTCTGATTTTGACTTTCATAAGCAATATTCTGCTCCAAAGACAGTTCCTCTTTGATCCTTTTTACTTCAATATTCCTAGAGCTTCTTTTCTATTCCCTGCATATCTGTCCTATAGTTCCCCCAGAGCTTGCTTTCGTCCTTCTTACTTCATTGTATGGCTTTTCTGCTTCTATCAGAGCCATGAGAGCTATCTTTTCTCTCACTACCTAGCTCCAACTGTAATAAATCCAGCTAAAACTAAACTCAAAAAGTCTTCCTGCCCTAAAGATACCCCTGGTTGCTAAGTACAACTATATACTTCTCTCAGCTTGTTAACTTATGCCGTAACCCCCTCTATGCACAATAGAAATGCAGCTTTATCTGAAAGCAAAGACTCCCAGATGGAAGCACCTTTGTCTGGCATGAATCTAACTACATGTTTACCCTTCCTTACACAGAAACATTGAATTTAACCCACTTAAAATTATACCTTATTTCTAATATTTAACAATAAAATAATAGATTACTTAAAACCAGCTCTGTTTTACTGACAGAATTGTGACCCAGAAATCTTTGGCTTTAAACCTCAGACACACTAGGGGAATCTGACTTCTGATCATCGGCATGATTCTGGAACCACTAAGATATTGTGGCAAACAAATCTTCAAGCTGATGCATTCATTCAGAATCAGTCTTTTTCTCCCTTGAGCATAGATGCCTGTGTGGCCTGGAATCTCCTCAAAATGGAAGAAGATGCCAAAGCAACCATTGTCTTAAATTATACAGAAGTTTCTGAGAGCTCCAACAAGAAAGAGTATCCTAACTGGGACTTCAGCTCTGAACTATCTTCTCTCTTTAGAAAGCAGTTTTGCCCATTTTTGTTACAGGTGCAAGAATGCCCTCAATGGTCAGACCAGCCATCCACTCAGATAGAGGATAGACAAAAGTTCAAACAACAACCAGAAGAGCCTCAGCCTCAGTCCCGACAACTGTTAATGAGGTCAACATTGTGACCAAAGCTGAAATTCCCAACCAATGTGACAGCACCACAGAAGGTGCTGGCATTGAGTAGCAGCCATGACTTGCCAACTGTAAACTGCAAGCCGAACATAAAGGTAGGTTACCAAAAAGACACATCCTCATGACAGGAATGGCCATCTTCCGTCACACAGGACATCACCGTGACCCACACGACGAAAGACGAAGGGGAGAAAATGACATGGAAACAAGCACAATGTTCGTCCACCCGACAAGAAACAGGAGGGAGCAACAACCACCGATCACCACAATCGACAAAGAGCAGTTCAATACCAAGAAATGGAAAAAGAAGATACCAAGGTGCCAGAACAATGACAGAGTTTACCTGCAACAACCAAGGCTACCACCCCTCCGATAATGGTGCGCATGAGATATGGAAGAGTTATAAAGCCTCCAGACTGCCTGAACTAGAAAGAAGGAAATAGGGTAGTAATAATTATGTAAATATATGGGGTAAACTAGAATAACTTGAAATACATTTGATAAAGACCTGGGGGGAGGTGAGCATAAGAGTTAATGTGGAACTATGGTTCCAGTTCCACCACACAGTGATATAAGAGAACACATAATCTGTACCAGGTGCTGGGAAATGAGCCAGACCAGGTGCTAGACTTGGAAGTTGGTGTGCATTTTGGTGATAGTGACCACAATTCGGTTACGTTCACCTTAGTGATGGAAAGGGATAGGCATGAACCTCGGGCCAGTGGTTTTAGCTGGGGGAAGGGTAATTATGAGGCTATTAGGAGAGAATTAGGAAACATAGGTTGGACTAGGAGATTACAGGGACTGGGAACGTCCGACATGTGGAGTTTTTTCAAGGAGCAGCTACTGCGAGTCTGTGATAGGTATGTCCCTGTCAGGCAAGGAGGAATTGGTAGGGCTAGGGAACCGTGGTGCACCAAAAAAGTTTCTTTGTTGGTTAAAAAGAAAAAGGAGGCTTATGTTCGGATGAGACGTGAGCACTCGGGTAGTGCACTAGAAAGCTTTAGATTGGCTAAGAGGGAGTTGAAGAGCGAGCTTAGAAGGGCTAAAAGGGGACATGAGAAGACTTTGGCGGATAGGGTTAAAGAGAATCCTAAGGCGTTCTATAGGTATGTCAAGAACAGAAGGTTGGTTAGGGCAAGTTTAGGGCCAGTTATAGATGGCAGAGGGAAGTTATGTGTGGAACCGGAGGAGATTGGTGAAGCATTGAACCAATATTTCTCTTCGGTGTTCACGCAAGGGGACATGAATATAGCTGAGGAGGACACTGGGTTGCAAGGGAGTAGAATAGACAGTATTACAGTTGATAAGGAGGATGTGCAGGATATTCTGGAGGGTCTGAAAATAGATAAATCCCCTGGTCCGGATGGGATTTATCCAAGGATTCTCTGGGAGGCAAGAGAAGTGATTGCAGAGCCTCTGGCTCTGATCTTCAGGTCGTCGTTGGCCTCTGGTATAGTACCAGAAGATTGGAGGTTAGCGAATGTTGTCCCATTGTTTAAGAAGGGGAACAGAGACTTCCCCGGGAATTATAGACCGGTGAGTCTCACTTCTGTTGTCGGCAAGATGTTGGAAAAAATTATAAGGGATAGGATTTATAGTTATTTGGAGAGTAATGAATTGATAGGTGATAGTCAGCATGGTTTTGTGGCAGGTAGGTCGTGCCTTACTAACCTTATTGAGTTTTTTGAGAAAGTGACCAAGGAGGTGGATGGGGGCAAGGCAGTGGACGTGGTATATATGGATTTTAGTAAGGCGTTTGATAAGGTTCACCATGGTAGGCTTCTGCAGAAAATGCAGATGTATGGGATTGGGGGTGATCTAGGAAATTGGATCAGGAATTGGCTAGCGGATAGGAAACAGAGGGTGGTGGTTGATAGTAAATATTCATCATGGAGTGCGGTTACAAGTGGTGTACCTCAGGGATCTGTTTTGGGGCCACTGCTGTTTGTAATATTTATTAATGATCTGGATGAGGGTATAGTTGGGTGGATTAGCAAATTTGCTGATGACACCAAAGTCGGTGGTGTGGTAGACAGTGAGGAAGGGTGTCGTAGTTTGCAGGAAGACTTAGACAGGTTGCAAAGTTGGGCCGAGAGGTGGCGGATGGAGTTTAATGCGGAGAAGTGTGAGGTAATTCACTTTGGTAGGAATAACAGATGTGTTGAGTATAGGGCTAACGGGAGGACTTTGAATAGCGTGGAGGAGCAGAGGGATCTAGGTGTATGTGTGCATAGATCCCTGAAAGTTGGGAATCAAGTAGATAAGGTTGTTAAGAAGGCATATGGTGTCTTGGCGTTTATTGGTAGGGGGATTGAATTTAGGAGTCGTAGCGTTATGTTGCAACTGTACACAACTCTGGTGCGGCCGCACTTGGAGTACTGTGTGCAGTTCTGGTCCCCACATTACAGGAAGGATGTGGAGGCTTTGGAGAGGGTGCAGAGGAGGTTTACCAGGATGTTGCCTGGTATGGAGGGGAGATCCTATGAGGAGAGGCTGAGGGATTTGGGATTGTTTTCGCTGGAAAGGCGGCGGCTAAGAGGGGATCTTATTGAAACATATAAGATGATTAGAGGTTTAGATAGGGTGGATAGTGATAGCCTTTTTCCTCTGATGGAGAAATCCAGCACGAGGGGGCATGGCTTTAAATTGAGGGGGGGTAGTTATAGAACCGATGTCAGGGGTAGGTTCTTTACCCAGAGGGTGGTGAGGGATTGGAATGCCCTGCCAGCATCAGTAGTAAATGCGCCTAGTTTGGGGGCGTTTAAGAGATCCGTAGATAGGTTCATGGACGAAAAGAAATTGGTTTAGGTTGGAGGGTCACAGTTTTTTTTTTTAACTGGTCGGTGCAACATCGTGGGCCGAAGGGCCTGTTCTGCGCTGTAATGTTCTATGTTCTATGTTCTATGTCAGTCTAAGGTTGACAGAGCAGTGTGCACAAGCAGACATGGAGACAGCTCCTAGCTTGAACTATTTAATGTGTATAGCTCATGTAATTAATAAATACAATTGATAATCTAAATTAATAGTTAAAATGATGAGGACTTCACTAAGACGACAAAATGGCATCAAACACACTCCAACACCAGAGCCTATAGTTTGGGGTCACCAATGGTGGCAGAGAGGCTGTGATCAGCAGAAATGGGGTCAAAGGCGTTCTTAAGGGTAGCATTCACACCGTTTTTGGTGGTCCACAAGGAGTGCTCTGAAAAGCATTTATTTGCCTTTGAGGCTAACTGTTCCTGTCTCCATCTTGCTCCAAAGCCTTGCAAAACTTAAGTGTTAACTGTTGGAGCAGAATCAGAAACATAGAAAGAAACATAGAAACATAGAAACCCTACAGTGCAGAAGGAGGCCATTCGGCCCATCGAGTCTGCACCGACCACAATCCCACCCAGGCCCTACCCCCACATATTTTACCCGCTAATCCCTCTAACCTACGCATCCCAGGACTCTAAGGGACATTTTTTAACCTGGCCAATCAACCTAACCCGCACATCTTTGGACTGTGGGAGGAAACCGGAGCACCCGGAGGAAACCCACGCAGACACGAGGAGAATGTGCAAACTCCACACAGACAGTGACCCGAGCCGGGAATCGAACCCGGGACCCTGGAGCTGTGAAGCAGCAGTGCTAACCACTGTGCTACCGTGCCGCCCTCAGGTTTAGCATCTTACTGTAGGAGCCAGATTTAAATATTATAATGCAATGCCCCACCTTTCCAAGATGGAACACAGACACATCAGCTCTGATTCTCCATAAGAAAAACTAAGTGCTGCCACTAGCGGAAAATTCAGAGTGGTTCACGTTGGCACTGGTAGCTCTTGCCAGATGAGTAGTTAAAAATATTCAAAAGGGGAATACACCGGCAAGTCTGGCTTCACAGAGATTGGGGTGCCATCTTCGAAGGGCACCCAAATCTCAGTTATGTTACAGGCCACTTACCAATGCCCCCACAGAAATGGTGACCCCCTCCCCCACTGAGAAGGACAACACTCCCAACCATACACCATTGAGGTGCTATCTCCCCCACCTACTGAATGACCAGGTCACCGCTCCCCCCCCCACCCCCACCCCCCCACCCCCCCCCCCGCCCCCGCCACAACACACAGGCATGAGGGCGATCCCCCCATCCCCCACCCCCCCAATCAGAGGGTTGACCCCCTAACCCCCTTGCAACAGGAGAGACACACTGATTTGTGGTCAAAAGCCCCACCTCTGTCAGGTCCTCCTTTAGGCCACACCTCTTGGATGTGACACACTGGCAGTGACACCTTGGCACCTTGACAGAGAGGCTTGCAGGCAGAATATATTCTCTCACTTGGGTTTTTACATTATGTTGGATGGAAACCAGATGGGAGGATCAGAGGAGAAAATGGGTTAACAAATGAAGGTTCTCTTGCTTCTCAATACCCTTTACAGCCCCTCAGCGGCCTTCACAACACACGACAGCACAGAGTCGCTGAGCAGAAACTGATAGCCAAGTTCCACACACATGAGGACGGCCTCAACCGGGATGTTGGATTTATGTCACATTATCAGTAGCCCCCACAGCTTGCCCCCTGGACTTGCAGAATCTCACTAGCTGTTCTGTCTGGAGACAATACACATCTCTTTAACCTGTGTTTAATGCTCCCTCCACCCACATTGTCTGTACCTTTAAGACCTGGCTGGTTGTAGGGATTCGCATTCTAATCAGTATTCTGTAACTTGATTTTTTGTGTCTCTGTGCACTGTTTGAGAGCAGATTTCCACTCCATCTGACGAAGGAGCAGCGCTCCGAAAGCTTATGGTATTTGCTACCAAATAAACCTGTTGGACTTTAACCTGGTGTTGTGAGACTTCTTACTGTTCTCAATACCCGCCTTTGGTCGGAGCATATGGGAATGTGAGGTATGAATAGAGCAAAAATACGCCCAAAGGTTATGGGAAGAACCAAAGATTATTTAGGCCAGTGGGCTGGGTGATAAACACCCCTTATTAACAAGTTTTGTTTAAACCCCTGACACAGGCAAGAGGACTGTAACATGGTTATTTACGTTCAAGATGACAACTCCACAACACTTTCTCAAGGGCAGTTGGGATGGGTACTAGATGCCCACACAGAATAGAAAGGAAACGTGCTTAAACTTCCAGATGTGGGCGTATATTTGACTTGGAATATGCTAAAGAAAGAAGAGCAGAAAATTTAAATTGAAACAGAAGAACAAATAAAATCTAATGCAAAACACTGAATACTGGGTAACATATAAATGCAGATTTTATCACTGAAGACTGAATTTAACCTTCGGGTCTTAGTGCCATGTCAAATTCAGGTGAAAATGTCAGTGGACCATTATATTCTTTCTGCCACAATTGCGAGCATATCTTTTCTTTTTTAAACTTTTAGTGAAATCTTCATTAACTGCTGTAATAGAGGGGACGACTACGGGAAATAATGAAAACTAGCAGACAATCAAAGTTTCATTGTGTGACATCTTCTTGAGATTGCTGAACCAAACGTCAGACATGTACAGGTAATTGCCTTGAAGTGAGTGAAAGGGAGGAACCTAATTTGCAATGAAACAGAGGATTTAGATCCTGAACATCAATTCAGTTGTAAGCTGCAGGATAATTCTGCTGGGAATCAGCACAAACGTATGTG
The DNA here is from genome assembly GCF_964213995.1 of Mustelus asterias. Lineage (NCBI taxonomy): Eukaryota > Metazoa > Chordata > Chondrichthyes > Carcharhiniformes > Triakidae > Mustelus > Mustelus asterias. Next base: position 56,496,628 of record NC_135802.1, read on the forward strand.
AGGGAGGTTCCTTAATTAAAATAGTTCTGTCTCATGGGGGAGGGTTGATGCTACAATGGATGGCCGCCAATCCAAACTGCTCCAGCAGCTTCAGGTACAGCAACCTTTTGTTTGGAATCGATTGCTCTCCACTTCTAAAAAGAGAAAATTCACAAATTTAAACTCCTGTTCACTTTGGGAATCCAGGGATGGGATTCTCCGGCCGCTCTCGCCCCATAGAATTCGTATAGTACAGAAAGAGGCCATTTGGCCCATCGAGTCTGTACCAACCACAATCCTACCCAGGCCCTATTCCCGTAACCCTCATTTACCCTGCTAATCCCCCTGACATTAAGGACAATTTAGCTTGGCCAATCAATCTAACCTGCACATCTTTGGACTGTGGGAGGAATCCGGAGCACCCGGAGGAAACCCAGGCAGACACGGGGAGAAAGTGCAAACTCCACGTAGTTACCCGAGGCCGGAATTGAACTCGGGACCCTGGTGTGTGAGGCAGCAGCGCTAACCACTGTGCCATTGTGCCACCCCAAAGCTAGGAATCTCACCCGAAGTCAATGGACCTTTGCATAGTCGACCCCCCGCCTGCTACGATTCTCGTGGTGGGTTGGACGGGGGAATACCCAGTACCCCAGGTCTATAGACCTGAAACTCCAACTGGGCCCTAATTTTATCCAATAAATTATCACCTCAAAAGGACAAACTTTTTAGTCCACAAAACTGAAAAGCATGAATTATCAAGGTCAAATTGAAAAATAATTCAGCCATTTTTCCTTTGGAAGATAATCAGCTGTTATTGCACTTTATGCCATTATCAGTCAAGGTAAAATCATAGGGCAAGACTTTTCCACTGTGCTCGCCCCAAAACTGGAAAATCCCGCCCAAGGTCAACAAACTTTTGTGCAGTCTGCCCTGTGCCCGCTACGGTTTCTGTGTTGGGCGGGATGGGAAAATTCCCCCCTCCCCATAAAGTCATAATGACGCAGAAGGAAGCCAGTTGGCCCATCAAATCCATGCCTGCTCTCTGGAGAGTAATCCAGTAAATCCCAATATTAGTTCTATTCCCATAGTCCTGCAAGTTTACTTCCTTTTAGTGTCTATGCAATTTCCTTTTGAGGAGGCCTTGTGATTTAATGGTTGTGTCCCTGCCTATGGGCCAGAAGGTTTGAACATAGAAACAAAGAAAATTAAAGCACAGGAACAGTCCTTCGGCCCTCCAAGCCTGCACTGACCATGCTGCGCCAATAAACTAAAGCCCCTATTCTTCCGGGGACCATATCTCTCAATTCCCATCCTATTCATGTATTTGTCAAGATGCCCCTTAAAGTCACTATTCATATCTGCTTCCACTACCTCCCCCAGCAGCGAGTTCCAGGCACCCACCACCCTCTGTGTAAAAAACTTGCCTCGTACATTTCCTTTAAACTTTGCCCCCCGCACCTTAAACCTATGCCCCTTAGCAATTGACTCTTCCACTCAGGGAAAAAGCTTCTGACTATCCAGTCTGTCCATGCCCCTCAAAATCTTGTAGACTTCTATCAGGTCACCCCTCAACTTCCGTCGTTGCAGTGAGAACAAACTAAGTTTCTCCAACCTCTCCTCATAGCTAATGCCCTCCATACCAGCAACATCCTGGTAAATCTTTTCTATACCCTCTCCCAACCCTCCACATCCTTCTGGTTGCGTGGCGACCAGAATTGAACACTATGGGCCCGATTTTACCATTTGGAGTCTAAGGGCCGGATCCAGGCGTGATGCAGATCCGAGCCCGGAATCCTCTTTGCAGCATGCCCATACGCATTTTGCCGGCTCCAGTCCGATCTGCGCAGTGGGCGGGGCTTAGCGCTGCTGGAACGATCGGAGCTCTGGACTGCGCATGCGCAGTTCGAAAAAAATCTGAAGCAGTGCACCTGGGCACGAAAGAAAAAAACAGCAGAGAGAGCAGAGAGGGGGGAGGACGGGGGCGGGGCGGGGGGGGGGGGGGGAGGATGGACTTGGGAGAATCTTGCAAACTGAAAATAATGTAGCATCTTCTTTGTGCTGCCTAATTATCTATGGGAAAGGTAATTAAACTACACTGTCCTAGTGAGCAATTAGTGACCTGTATAATACATTTGTGATCTGTAACTGGATTGTTGATGTCCCTGTAGCCATGAGCCAGGTGCTCAAATGTTCAGAGTCATGTGGTGAACTTGGAAGAATTGTCCCCGTGGTGGAACCTGGGTTGGAAATAAGATTCAAGGAGATTACTAAATCTGGGAGATCAACCATAGTGAAAAGGAGTTTGTATTGGCAACTCTTCTCTCACATTCCATGGCAGATGTGCCCCTACTTATGAATGTGATTTGCATGGGCAACGTTGGGTACAGGTAATCTGCCTCTGGAGCAGCCTTGGATCCTTTCTTTCATCTTGTTTTCATCTGAACATTGCACAGAATTAGAGGAATCCCCTTTGGAAGATAATGTCAAAATTATAATCGCAGGACCTAAAAGCCTGACAGTCAAAAATTTGGGAAAAGATTTCAAAATATATATCCCCCCATCCATATCCCGGGGCGGGTGGGGTCTGCCGGGGGGCCTGCCTCCCAGGGGGGTCTGATCCGGGGGGGGGGGGGGGGGCGGGGGGGGGAGGTCTGCTGGGGTGGTTAGTGGTGGGGTCTGCGAAGGGTGGTCGAGGAGGATGGGCTTCGGAGGTTCCCCTGCAGAATAGAAATCCGCTTCGGATTTTTATTCTGCAGGTCGCTTACAGCGCGGATCCGGAATGGACCAGAAGACGGTAAAGTGGGATTTGGCGGTGGATTTGGCAGTAGAGTTGCCAATGCATTTAAATCATCGGGCCGCCCGATTCGGCGCGGACCGGACCCACGCCCGAATCGGGTGTCAGTAAAGCCACAATCTGCTTGGATTCGGGTGCAGATCACGTTAAAGGCCCGATGCCCGACTTTACCGCGATTTCACACCCGAAAACGGGGGTGAAGTTTTGGTAAAATCGGGCCCCATATTCCAAGTGCGGCCTAATAAGGTTCTATAAAACTGCAACATGACATGCCAATTTTTAAATTCAATGCCCCAGCCAATGAAGGCAAGCATGCCGTATGCCTTCTTGACTATCTTCTCCACCTGCATTGCAACGTTGCAACTTTCAGTGACCTGTATATCTGTACATCTAAATCCTTCTCAATACTCTTAAGGGTTCTGCCATTTACTGTATATTTCCCATCTGTATTAGACCTTCCAAAATGCATCACCTCACATTTATCTAAATTAAACTCCATCTGCCATTCGTCAGCCCACTGGCCCAATTGATCAAGATCCCATTGCAATCCTAGATAACCTTCTCCACTGTCCACTGTGCCACCAATCTTGGTGTCATCTGCAAACTTACTAACAATGCCTAGTAAATTCACATCCAAATCATTAACATAAATGACAAATAACAGTGGACCCAGCAACAATCCCAGATAGCCAGTGAGGATACAAAGATTTCTCTCAAGGCTCCAGCAATTTCCTCCCTTGCTTCTCTCAGTATTCTGGGGTTTATACCTTCAGGCTCTGAGGACTTGTCTAACTTAATGTTTCTCAAGAATCCCAATACCTCCTCCTTTTTGATCTCAACATGACCCAAACTATCTACACACCCTTCCGCAGACTCATCATCCACCAAGTCCTTTTTGGTGAATACTGACGCAAAGTACTCATTTAATACCTCGCCCACTTCCTCTGGCTCTATGCAAAGATTCCCTCCCCCATCCTTGAGTGGGCCAACCCTCTCCCTGGCTACCCTCTTGCTTTTTATATGTGTATAAAACGCCTTGGGATTTTCCTTATTCCTGCTGGCCAATGACTTTTCGTGATCCATTTTAGCCCTCCTTACTCCTTGCTTATGTTTCTTTCTACTTTTCTTTTATTCTACACTTGTTTCATGTGTTCCCAGCCTCCTAGCATTGTCAAATGCTTCCTTTTTCTCTTTGACTAGGCTCACAATATCTCCAGCATCCGCAGTAATTTGCTTTTATCTCACAATATCTCTTGTTATCCAAGGTTCCCGAAAATTGCCATACTTATCTTTCATCCTCACAGGAATGTGCCGGTCCTGAATTCCTATCAACTTACAGTTGAAAGCCTCCCACATGCCAGATGTTGATTTACCCTGAAACATCTGTCCCCAATCTACATTCTTCAGTTTCTGCTTAATCTTGTTGTAATTAGCCTTCCCCCAATTTAGCGCCTTCACTTGAGGACTACATTTATCTTTATCCATCAGTACCTTAAAGCTTGCTGAGTTGTGGTCACTGTTCCCGAACTGCTCCCCTACTGAAACGTCGACCACCTGGCCAGACTCATTCCCCAACACCAGGTCCAGTATGGTCCTGGTATGGTCCCTAGTTGGACTATCTACATACTGTTTCAAGAAGCCCTCCTGGATGCTCCTTACAAACTCTGCGCCTAGCACTAACTGAGTCCCAATCAATGTAGGGGAATTTAAAAATCTCCCACCACAACAACCCTGTTACTTTTACACCTTGCCAAAATCTGCCTATATATCTGTTCCTCTATCTCCTGCTGGCTGTTGGGAGGTCTATAGTAAATCCCCAACATTGTGACTACACCCTTTCTATTCCTGATATCTACCCATATTGCCCCGCTGTATGAGCTCTTTGAGGTGTCCTCCCGCAGTATAGCTGTGATATTCTCCTTAACCAGTAGTGCAACTTCCCCACCCCTTTTACATCCTCCTCTATCCTGCCTGAAACATCTGTATCCTGGAACGTTGAGCTGCCAATCCTGTCCTTCCCTTAACCAAGTCTCTTTAATGGCAACAACATCATAGTCCCAAGTACTAATCCAAGCTCTAAATTCATCTGCCTTACCTGTTACACTTCTCACTTGAAAAAAATGCACTTCAGTCCATTAGCAACCACACCCTGCCTGCTCTTCCTCTGAGTCTTACTGGCCCTACTCTCTGGTTCCCCTTCAGTTAATTCACCCTTGCTTTGGTTCCCATCTCCCTGACAAACTAGTTTAAATCGTCCCATGTGATACTAGCAAACATCCAAGCTAGAATATTTATGCTTGGGTTCAAGTCCCATTCCAGCACTTGTTGGGCACAGAACGAGAGTTCATGTTGTGGTTCAATGGGCAGATAATCAGCATATAAATCCCTCCACCACCACCCCACTATTCCCCAAAGAGAAAGAAAAAAGTGCACAAAGATACGCTTAGAAAAAAAAATCACATTTTCTTTTGAAATCATTCATCATTTCCACTTCCACCACCCTCGTAAGGCAGTGAGTTCCAGGTCATTACCATTCATTGCTTTAAACAGTTCTTCCTCACATCTCTCTATATCAATTGACTAAAGCTTTAATTTGTGTAATTCTAGTCCTTGTACTATCAGCAAATGGCAACAGCTTTTCTCTGCCTACCTTTTCTAAAAGTCAAATATCTTCATACTGAATCTATCTGAACTGAAACTCTCATTAAAGCAAATGTGCTCCTAGCTCTTCATTCTACTTCCATATAAAGTTCAACATATCTCAGGGTCAGTGAGTAAAGTTAATGCATTAATTTAACAGCTCATTTAATTCTTCGAGACGTATTATTTAAAACAGATAATTTCTTCAACTTGATCAGTGAATAAAGTTAATCCCTCAATTAAAACACTTTTGTTCTCAATATCCTTGCTGGATGAATGAGTGTTATTTTACTGGGGCTCTGACAGACATAGAACAGTTCACCAAACACTTTCAGAATTGTGTAAAACCATCTGACAGCACTCCCCCATATATTCACCCATAAAGTCAATAATGTTCCAGTATCATTACAAGCAATATAACATTTGAGTTACTTATTCTAATCAGAATTGATGGCAAGTGTAGTTCTGGACCATATTCATTTCACATACTAGATTTTTTTTCTGATGTTTTCAATCTATTTGCCTGAACTGTCAAGAGTCTCCTAGACCCAAGGCACTGATGGCCATTGGTCACCCAATCTCGGAGTAAATATCAGCCCAGCATGATTGTCTAAGCACACACAATCCTGACTTGGAAATATATCACCACTGGGCCAAAACTCTGGAAATCCTTACTTAACAGCACTGTGCGTGTACCTACACCACACAGTCTACAACCATTCAAGACGACAGTTCATCATCACCTTTTCAAAGTTAGTTAGGGTTGGACAACAAATACAGGCTTTGTCAGTGATGCTCACATCCTATGAATAAATATTTTTTTAAAGTACAGTTTGAAAGAGTTAACAATATAAATTAGGATTTTCTGAACCATTTTATTATCCCCAACTCTCGCAGGTCATCTAATTTCTGCAAAAATTTTGAAGGATAATTAAGAAGGGGAGAGAATGTTCAAAGCGGCACTGCAAACCTGAGCATATGTTAACAGAGAATATTTGGTGGGAGAGTCTGCAGGCTTAAAGATCTTTTTTCTTACTTATCTAAATATTATATTTGCAGCTGAGCCCTTTGCCTCCATTGATTCTCAGGTTTCCCTTCTTCCCTCTATTACATTTTTCTTTTGTTTTCTTAGTTCTCACTCTCTGTTCAGGTAGATCTGCAGGCACCACTTGAGAAAGAACAGGGAGTTCTCCTAGCTAATATATATCCCTTATTAAGCACTGCAAAAAACAAAATGATTATATCGTTGCTGTTGTGGGATCTTACAGTGTGCAATTTGACTGCCACTTTTCATTCTCTACAGGTGGGCACTGCTGGAAAGATTGGCATTTATTGACCATTCCTAGTTGCCCAGAGAAGATGATGGTGGGCATTCTTTGCAATTTGATCTATTATTGCCACGTGTATTAGTATTCTTGAACCATTGCTCGAGTTTTTTTTACACAACTGAGTGGCTTGATAGACCACTTCAGAAAGCACTTCAATAAGCACATGATGGTGTGGCATTGAATCAGATGCAGACCAGATCAATCTAAGATGACAGCTTCCCTTCACCAACATGAGCCAATGACAATGACAATCCAGCAATTTTGTTTTAGTTCCATATTGAGTTATCAATTGATTTCAAATTCAGAAAATAATGTGGTTGGATTTGAACTCAGTGGATTTCTTGCCCTATAATGTAACCACAACATGACAATATCCTATCACTTCACTTGCAATTCATTGGCTTGAATTACTTTGGGATATCGAGAGGACTAAAAGTGCTAATTAAATGTAAATTCCTTTTTACTGGGGTTCCTTTTCCAGGTTTTGTTGTCTGTGGACAGGGCCCTGTTAAATAAGATTAGTTGCCTTTCTTTTTTCTTTTATTATCTTTAAGTCTCAACTCGTGACCTAGTTTTGGTTACATTTGATGCACAAATTGCAGTTGTTTCCAGCATTTACTTTTATTTATCGTTGATCACGCTGCTTTGAAAATTACATGGCTGTTATGTTTTGTACCTGAAAAAGATTCTAAATAAGTTAAATTAACCTCAAATATAAAATAGATGAATGTATTAATACCTACACTGTCTAATATGACATTCAAAAATTACCAGGATTATACGAGCATTTGTGTGAAGAAATCCATTCTTTCAGAACCATCTGCTAATTGGGTCAGTCACTCAAAGGAACAATGAAGGTGAAAAAGATTTGTATTCAATATGAATATCTTTTAGTCGAAGACTTTTATAACTATGACTAGGTCTAAAGCCAAATGTTCGATTTTTGGCATTTGTTTGTCATCTGCCTTCCGTATTGAGCAAGAAGTTTAGCTTCTAACACAGATTTTATCAAAGGTACTCTACAAATCATTTAACGAGTGAAGGTTACCTTTAATCAAAGTCTGGAAATCTTCATGAGAGATCTTCTTGGACTGGAGATCAATCTTGAGTGCCATAAGCAGAGTGAAGAGGAATTTGTGATTCTCATATAGACCCCGGGCTGTATATCTGAACACTTCATAGGTGAGATATTCAATGATGTTAGCAATTCGCTTAGAGGTGACCTGTGATTTTGTGGATTTCTCCATGGATATGTCAAAAATACCCAGGAACTGTCGAAGTGATGTCTGGTACATGACATTCACTAGACTCATTTCGACAATGAGGAAGTAAAGGTTGCTGCCACGTGAAGCGACTGGCCGATACTCCTCACGAGCGGCATTGATCTTTACCTCTGTCTGTGCAGCTGTGTTCAGTTTTTCACTCACCTGGAAGTAAAATTAGATTTTCAAACTCCTTCATTTATCTATGACCATAAAATAAATTTAAAAATCCATTCTTTCAGTTGTAAATTCAAATTCTGTAGAGAAATGAATGTGATTAGTCCTCGTGCGGGATCCTGACCACAAGGGTTCTCCTTCCCTGCAATCTCTGTCTGGGCTCAGTCCATTCCTAACTTTTCTATTTCTGCTGAGCCCCCATTATTTTTTGCATTTCCTGGGGAGCAGGACTGTGTGACACACTGGGCTGAATTTAATCTCTCAAAAACCTGTTTGCCGTCAGGATCGGAGAGGTAATGGGACAACAATCATCAGAAGCTTTCACATTGCCATTTTAGGCAGGCATCAATTTAGACGTGTAAAAGCAAGGGGCCTAATTAATATTTTAAAATGAGTGTCCTCTCATGCCATAAGATCCAAATACCATTTTCTTTTCAGAAAGTGCAGCAAGAGTTGCTTAACTTAACTACAAATTATGGATGGTTCAAGTCGGGAGCAGGTATTCGCAATGCTACCTAAAATGCAACCTGGCAATGACTTTCAAAGATTACGTTGAGTTCAACTCTTTGCTCCCTTATTAACCTGCTGTTCTGTTGACCTGCCCTGATCTTCTCAACCCTACTACATTATAAGTTTAAAGTTTATTTATTAGTGTCACAAGTAGGCTTACATCAACACTGCAATGAAGTTACTGTGAAAATCCCCGAGCTGCCACACTCCGGCACCTGTTCAGGTTCATTGAGGGATAATTTGGCATGGCCAATTCAGCTAACCAGTACGTCTTTCGAACTGTGGGAGGATACCGGAGCACCCGGAAGAAACACACACAGACGCGGGGAGAACGTGCAGACTCTGCACAGTCACCCAAGCTGGGAATCAAACCCTGGCACTGTGAGGCAGCAATGCTAACCACTGCGTCACTGTGCCGCCCCATGGAATTCATGGAAATGGAGAAAATAAGGGGAAATGGAGCTGAGGTACAGATCAGATATAACTTAAACGTGGATAAGGTTTGAGAGACTGAATGAGCTATTCTCATATTCCTCTCCTCTAAACAGCTACTAGAGGGCCATTTTGCACTTGATGCTGCTGCATTTCCTATCTTCTGAAACAGGGAGCTAGCTATAAACATTACAATTAAAACATTGGGCGAGATTTTCCGACCGCACTCGCCCTGAAACCGAAAAATCTCACCCGCGGTCAATAGACCTTTCGATGGGGTGCCCCTTGCCCGCTGCGATTCCCATGGTGGGTGAAATGGGAAAATTTCCCTCATATATTTAAATGAGTTCTGATTTCGAAGGTTGATCTCAGACTTCCAGCCAATATCATTGGTCAGGGAAAGTCAACTTCTCTTCTGGTGTACACCAAAGAGCAAAATGTAATCCATTTTACTTTCAATTTACCTCAGCTTCAGTTTTTTTTAAGTCTTAAAATTTTGATTTGAACCAAATGGATAGATGTAACTGGACCTGAAAGAAACACCATTTAGTGAGATTTTCCGGCCGCACTTACCCAGAAACCGGAAAATCCCACCCGAGGTCAACAGACATTTCCATGATCTGTCCCCCTCCCGCTCCAATTCCCATGGTGGACGGAACGGGAAAATTCGCACTTATGGATCAAAGAGTCAGGCCTAGAATAATATTTTTCTCAGTCATTTTTACCTCCTCAGCTGTTATCTTAGTGACCCGAAGTACTTCAATCAATGATTCATCCTCCACCAGAGAGCCTTCTGTGCTGGTTAGACGATATAACAAGTTATCTTCCAATTCTTGCATTCTCCGCTTGTTTGATGTGACTTCTTCCATCAGTTGCACCCTCTCTGCTTCCAACTCCTAGTGTACAACCACAGCAATTAAATATGTTAATGGTCTGAAAGTTCTTGACAATGGCCCCATTCACCAAGAGCATGAACCCCTCACGATTTGAGATCTTCCTGCCGCCAGTGACACGATCAGGTTCATACTCTCACAGGACGTGAAATTTTCGTGAATTTGAATAAATTTTAATATAAATTTATTAAAATCATTTTAATATAAATTGGGCGGCACGGTAGCACAGTGGTTAGCACTGCTGCTTCACAGCTCCAGGGACCTGGGTTCGATTCCCGGCTTGGGTCACTGTCTGTGTGGAGTTTGCACATTCTCCTCGTGTCTGCGTGGGTTTCCTCCGGGTGCTCCGGTTTCCTCCCACAGTCCAAAGATGTGCGGGTTAGGTCGATTGGCCATGCTAAAATTGCCCCTCAGTGTTCTGGGATGCGTAAATTAGAGGGATTAGCGGGTAAAATATGTAGGGATATGGGGGTAGGGCCTGGGTGGGATTGTGGTCGGTGCAGACTCGATGGGCCGAATGGCCTCTTTCTGTACTGTAGGGTTTCTATGATTTCTATGATTTCTATGAAATAAAGGGCTTGACGATGTAGCATCGGCCCACAATGAATCCTCGCCCCTGGCAGCATGATGTTATGTCGTCGCAAATCATTAATTGTTTTCAAAAGCAAAAACCAGTTGTGATCACCATGTCAGGGGCACAGAGGTGCTAGGAGACCCGAGGGGTTGCGGAACTAGACTGGGCATTGCCCCCTGACCCAAATCTTTCAATCACATGGTTAGAATTGCTGCATCTGATGTGATCAGACAGAAAACTGCCCACTTTCCTGAATACGTTTAAAAAGTGTACTAATCCACTATGCAGAGAAACCTCCTCAGTGCAGAAATCCACACAGAGAGCAGAAAAGAGATCAGGGTGGAAGCCACACCACTTTTTTGGCACTAGCTGCCACACGATAAGATTAAATGTCCACTATGAATGTGAGCGAATAAATGAGTGAGTGAGTGAATCAGTGAGTGAGTGAGTGTAGGTGTGTAAGCTATGTGAGTACGTGGGTAGATTGGTGTGGTAAGTGGGTAGGTGACACCTGGGTGAGGTGATAGATAAGCAGGGTGGCAGGTTGACAGGTGGGAGATGGGTGAGTGGGTAGCTGGGTCAGGAATTAGGAGTTGTCATGTCAGAGACTGGTCAGGATGGGTTGGGAAGGTGGAAGGATGGTTGAGCTAGTCTGATGAGGTCGGGGGTAGTCGTGTTGGGTCAGGGGTCGAGGAAAATAGTCAGACGGGGACGGTCAGTGCAAATGATTGTGGGTCAATTGTACAATTACCAAAAAATTAGACTAGGATTCTCCTGCCTAAGATTTATTTTTCTGTTCATTCATGGGATGTGGGCATCGCTGGCTGGGCCAGCAGTTATTGCCCATCCTCGAGGGCATTTAGGAGTCAACCACATTACTGTGGGTCTGGAGTCACATGTAGGCCAGACCAGGTTAGAACGAGAGATTACCTTCCCTAAAGGACAAGAGTAAACTAAATGTGTTTTTACAACAATCGACGATGGTTTCTTCATCCTTCCCAGATTTTTATTTTCCAGATTTTTCTCCAATTCAATTTCACGGTCTTCTATGGTGGGATTCGAACCCATTCCCCAAAGCATTAGCCTGGGTCTCTGGATTACCAGCCCAGCGACAATACCATGACCAAGGTAACTATTCAAGTAAGTCCCATATGACTGTCCGAAGTTTCTGACTCTAGCTCAGCGTGGATGGTTCTGGGGAGTGGGAAATTGCCCATCTGAAGTTCAAACTTTCTGGCTCCAGCCCACTCCCATCTCCCAGAACAAAAATATGATTGGTGGGGTCCTTTTACAGGAGATGGGTCAGGAAGTTTCATGACTTGAACTTCATGGGATTATGGAGACATGACTCCAAGGTGACCAAGAATGGGAACTAAACATTGAGAGCTATTCAGTGCTTAGGAAGACAGACAGAAAGAAAAAGGTGGTGGAGTTGCATTATTGATTAAAAAATATATTGTTACAATATTGAGGAAAGATACTAGCACAGACTCTGTGGAATCTGTGTGGGTCGAGTTAAGAACACCAAGGGGCAAAATACATTTGTGGGAGTGATATACAGACCACCAAACTGGAGTGATAATGTTGGGAATAGAATTAGACAGGAAATCAGAGATGCATGTGATAAAGGAACATCTATGATTATGGGTAACTTTATTTTAGAACAAAGAACAATGAACAAAGAAAATTACAGCACAGGAACAGGCCCTTCGGCCCTCCAAACCTACACCGACCATGCTGCCCGACTGAACTAAAACCTCCTACCCTTCCAGGGACCATATCCCTTCATTTCCATCCTAATCATGTATTTTTCAGGATGTCCCTTAAAAGTCACTACCGTATCCGCTTCCACTACCTCCCCCGGCAGCGAGTTCCAGGCACCCACCACCCACTGTGTAAAAAACGTGCCTTGTGCATCTCCTTTAAACCTTGCCCCTCACACCTTAAACCTATACCCCCTAGTAATTGACTCTTCCATCCTGGGAAAAAGCTTCTGACTATCCGCTCTGTCCATGCTCCTCATAATCTTGTAGACTTCTATCAGGTCACGACTCAACCTCCAGGATCTACAGGCATTTAGAGATGCAAAGACTGTTTAGGGACAGTCAGCATGGCTTTGTGAGTGGAAAATCATGTCTCACAAATTTGATTGAGTTTTTTGAAAGGGTAACCAAGAAGGTGGATGAGGGCAGTGCAGTTGATGTTGTCTACATGGACTTTAGCAAGCCTTTTGACAAGGGACCACATAGTAGGTTGTTGTATAAGGTTAAACTCACGGGATCCAGGGTGAGGTAGCTAAATGGATACAAAATTGGCTTGATGACAGAAGACAGATGGTGTTTGTAGAGAGTTGTTTGTCAAACTGGAGGCCTGTGACCAGCGGTGTGCCTCAGGAATCAGTGCTGGGTCCACTGTTATTTGTCATTTATATTAATGATTTGGATGAGAATTTAGTAGGCATAGTTAGTAAGTTTGCAGATGCTCCCAAAATTGGTGGCATACTGGACAGTGAAGAAGGTTATCTTGGATTGCAACAGGATCTTGATCAATTGGGCTAGTGGGCTGATGAATGGCAGATGGAGTTTAATTTAGATAAATGCGAGGTGATGCATTTTGGTCGATCGAACCAGGGCAGGACTTAGTCAGTTAATCATAGGGCGTTGGAGAGAGTTATAAAACAAAGAGATCTAGGGGTACAGGTTCATAGCTCCTTGAAAGTGGAGTCACAGGTGGATAGAGTGGTGAAGAAGGCATTCAACATGCTTGGTTTCATTGGTCAGAACACTGAATGCAGGAGTTGGGACACCTTGTTGAAGTTGTACAAGACACTGGTATGGTCACACTTGGAATATTCTGGTCACCCTATTATAGAAAGGATATTATTAAACTAGAAAGAGTGCAGAAAAGATTTACCTGGATGCTACCTGGACTTGATTGTTTGAGTTATAAGGAGAGGATGGATAGACTGGGACTTTTTTCTCTGGAGCGTAGGAGACTGAGGGGTGATCTTACAAAGGTTTATAAAATAATGAGGGGCATAGATTAGCTAGATAGTCAACATCTTTTCCCAAAGGTAGGGGAGTCTAAAACTAGAGGCATAGGTTTAAGGTGAGAGGGGAGAGATACAAAAGAGTCCAGAGTGGCAATTTTTTCACACACAGGGTGGTGAATGTCAGAAACAAGCTGCCAGAGGTAGTAGTAGAGGCGGGTCAATTTTGTCTTTTAAAAAGCGTTTAGACAGTTATATGGGTAAGGTGGGTATAGAGGGATATGGGCCAAATGCGGGCCAATGGGACTAGCTTTGGGGTTAAAAAAGGGGCGGCATGGATAAGTTGGGCTGAAGGCCCTGTTTCCATGCTCTAAACCTTTATAACTCTATGACTCCATCGTTCCAGTGAAAACAAAACAAGTTTGCCCAATCTCTCCTCATAGCTAATGCCCTCCATACCAGGCAACATCCTGGTAAATCTTCTCTGTACATATAGCTAATCTTTCTTCTTCCACCACCTCCTCTGGCAGCATGTTCCAGGCACCCACCACTCTTTGCATGAAAAGCTTCCCCCGCACATCTCCCTGAAACTTTCCCCCTCTCACCTTGAACCTATGCCCCTTGTTAATTGACACATCCACCCTTGGAAAGAGCCTCTGACAATCCACCCTGTCTTTGCCTCTCATAATTTTGTAGATCTGTCAGGTCTCCCCTCAGCCTCTGTCTTTCCAGTAAAAACAATCCTAATTTATTCAACCTCTCCTCATAGCCAACACCTTTGAGATCAGGTAACATCTTGGTGAACCTTCCTTGCACTCTCTCCAATGCTTCCCCTTCCTTCCATCAATGAGGGACTAGGCCATCTTGGATTGGGAATTGTGCAATGAGAAAGTTGGCAATTTGTTTGTGAGAGAACTCTTGGGGATAAATGACCATAATATGATAGAATTCTTTACCAAGGTGGATAGTGAGGTAGTTGATTCTGATACCCAAGTCCTGAATCCCAATAAAGGTAACTCTGATGGTATGAGGCATGCATTGGATTTGATGGACTGGGAAACATTACTGAAAGGAAGGACAGTGGACAGGCGATAGCAGGCATTCAAGAAACAAATAGGTAAACTCCAAAGGTTGTTTATTCCTATTTGGCACAAGAATGGAAAGAGAACTGTGGATAAGGGAACTGTGGATGTTATCCACTTCACAAACAAATACATGAATAATATATCAGAAGTTCTGAGAAGTTTTAGTGAGGATTGAAGGAAATCAGAATTAGAAGAGAAATGGTTTTGTGGAAATTGATGGGATCGAAGTTGGATAAACCTCCAGGGCCTGATAAGCTTCATCCCAAAGTAGTTAAGAAAGTGGCCCTAGAAATAGCAGATCCATTGGTGGTTACTTTCCAAAATTCTTTGGACTCTGGAATACTTCCTATAGGTTGCAGAGTAGCTAATGTAATCCTGCTATTCAAAAAGAGAGGTAGGGAGAAAACAGGGAACTATAGACCAGTGAGCCTAACATCAGTAGTAGGGAAGTTGCTAGAATCCATTATCAAGGATTTCATAGCACAGCATTTGGAAAGTAGTGGTATAATCAGACAAAGTCGGCATGGATTTACAAAGGGGAAATCATGTTTGATGAATCTACTGAAATTCTTTGAGGATGTAACTAGTACAGCTGACCAGGGAGAACTGGTGGATGTGGTTTATTTAAACTTTCAGAAGGCTTTCAACAAGGTCTCACAGAGCAGATTATTATGTAAAGTTAAAGCACATTGGATTGTGGATAGTATCTTGAGATGGAAAGAAAACTGGTTAGCAGATAGGACGCAAAGAATTGGAATAAATGGACTTTTTTCCAATTGGCAGTCAGTGACTAGTGGGGTTCCACAGGAATCTGTGCTAGGACCCCAGCTGTTCACATTACATATTAATGATTTGGACAAGAGAACTAAATATATCTCAAAAATTGCAGATGATACAAAGTTGGGTGGGAGGGTGAGCTGTGAGGAGGATGCAGAGATGCTTCCACGTGATTTGGGCAGGCTGAGTGTGTGGGCATCTGCATGGTAGATGCAGTATAAGGTGGATAAATGTGAGGTTATCCACTTCGGTAGCAAAAATAGGAAGGGAGATTCTTACTTGAATGGGTGTAAATTGAGAGAGATTGATACTCAGCGAGACCTTGGTGTCCTCATGCATCGGTTGCTGAAAGTAATCGCACAGGTACAGCATGCAGTAAAGAAGGCAAATGATATGTTGGCCTTCATAGCGAGAGGATTTGAGTATAGGAATAGGAATGCTTTACTGCAATTGTATATGGGGTAGGTGAGGCCACACCTGGAGTGTTGTGTGCAGTTTTGATCTCCCTATCTGAGGAAGGATGTCCTTTCTATCGAGGGAGTACAGTGAAGGTTTACCAAGCTGATTCCTGGGATGGCAGCACTGTCATATGAGGAGAGATTAAGTCGGCTAGGATTATATTTATTAGAGTTTAGAAGAGTGAGGGGGGATCTCATAGAAACTTAACAGGATTAGACAGGGTAGATTCAGAAAGAATATTCCCGATGGTGGAGGAGTCCAGAACTAGAGGTCATAGTTTATGGATAAGGGGTAAAGCTTTTAGCACTGAGGTGAGGAGAAATTTCTTCACCCAGAGGGTGGTGAATGTGTGGAATTCACTGCCACGATAAGTAGTTGAGGCCAAAAGATTACACGATTTAAAGAAGGAATTAGATATAGCTCTAGGGGCTAAAGGGATCAAAGGATATGGGGGGAAAGACAGGATCGGGGTATTGAATTTGATGATCAGCCATTGTCATAATGAATTGCACAGTAAGCTCGAACGGCCAAGTGGCCTATTCCTACCTCTATTTTTTATTTACGTTTATGTATGTCTCCATTTCTGGCCTCTTTGGTAGACAAGGCAGTTCAGATAAGCATGGAAAAGTGCCACCACACCCCGTGAACATTGTCAAAATAGCTGCCATACATCAAGATGGACACATCTAAGCATTTGTGATGCGCAGATATTCAGGACACGTCTGCTGTTTGACACACCAAGGACTGCAGCGTGCCTGTTTACAATAAGGTGTCAAGCTTTCCTAATCTATAACTCATTTTGCTAATCTTCTTATCACATATTCTCACAAAACTCAAATCACATAACATAATTTTTGTGCACATTGCTTCCCTGTCAAATTTACTACATGCAACATGACAGCTCTGAAAAATTAAGCAATATCAGGTGTATCAATCTTGAAAACTCATCTAATTACTCCAGCCAGAAATCTTCAGAGGAAAATTGCTAAGTAAGTTGTTAACTTCAAATGGAAGCACACTTAGAACATAGAACATAGAAAAACTACAGCACAAACAGGCCCTTCGGCCCACAAGTTGTGCTGAACACATCCCTACCTTCTAGACCTACCTATAACCCTCCATCCTATTAAGCTCCATGTACTCATCCAGGAGTCTCTTAAAAGACCCTATTGAGTTCGCCTCCACCACCACTGACGGCAGCCGATTCCACTCGCCCACCACCCTCTGTGTGAAAAACTTACCCCTAACATCTCCCCTATACCTACCCCCCAGCACCCTAAACCTGTGTCCTCTCGTAGCAGACATTTCCACCCTGGGAAAAAGCCTCTGAGAGTCCACCCGATCTATGCCTCTCAACATCTTATACACCTCTATTAGGTCTCCTCTCGTCCTTCGTCTCTCCAAGGAGAAAAGACCGAGCTCTCTCAGCCTATCCTCATAAGGCATGCCACTCAATCCAGGCAACATCCTTGTAAATCTCCTCTGCACCCTTTCAATCTTTTCCACATCCTTCCTATAGTGAGGCGACCAGAACTGAGCACAGTACTCCAAGTGGGGTCTGACGAGGGTCTTATATAGCTGCATCATTATCCCCGGACTCCTAAACTCAATCCCTCAATTGAGAAAGGCCAGCACACCATACGCCTTCTTAACCACCTCCTCCACCTGCGGGGCCGATTTTAGAGTCCTATGGACCCGGACCCCAAGGTCCTTCTGATCCTCTACAGTACTAAGAGTCTTTCCCTTTATATTGTACTCCTTCATCCCATTTGACCTACCAAAATGGACCACGACGCATTTATCTGGGTTGAAGTCCATCTGCCACTTCTCTGCCCAGTCTTGCATCCTATCTATGTCCCTCTGTAACTTCTGACATCCCTCCAGACTATCCACAACCCCACCAACCTTCGTGTCGTCGGCAAACTTACCAACCCATCCCTCCGCTTCCTCATCCAGGTCATTTATGAAAATGACAAACAGCAAGGGTCCCAGAACAGACCCCTGGGGCACACCACTGGTGACCGACCTCCATTTAGAAAAAGACCCATCTATACCCACTCTCTGCCTCCTTTGGGCAAGCCAGTTCTGGATCCACCGGGCAGCAGCCCCTTGGATCCCATGCCCTCTCACCTTTTCTAGAAGCCTTGCATGGGGAACCTTATCGAACGCCTTGCTAAAATCCATATAAACCACATCTACCACCTTCCCTTCGTCAATGTGTTTAGTCACATTTTCGAAGAACTCCACCAGGCTCGTAAGGCACGATCTGCCCTTGACAAAGCCATGCTGAGTATTCTTGAGCATACTAAACCTCTCTAAATGCTCATATATCCTGTCCCTCAGCATCTTCTCCATCAGTTTACCAACCACTGAGGTTAGACTCACCGGTCGGTAATTACCTGGGCTATCCCTATTCCCCTTCTTGAAAATAGGAACCACATCCGCAATCCTCCAATCCTCCGGCACCTCTCCCGTCTCCATCGACGACGCAAAGATCATCGCCAGAGGCTCTGCAATCTCTTTCCTCGCCTCCCACAGTAACCTGGGGTACATCCCATCCGGACCCGGCGACTTATCTATCTTGATGCCATTCAAAGATTCCAGCACAACCTCTTTCTTAAAGTCCACATACTCAATCCTTTCAGTCCACCGCATGCCAGCAGTACATCCACCCAGGTCCTTCTCCTCTGTGAAAACCGAGGCAAAATGCTCATTGAGCACCTCTGCCATTTCTACTGGTTCCGTACAGACTTTCCCGCCTTCACCTTTTATAGGCCCTATTCCGTCACGTCTCATCCTTTTACTCTTCACATATTTATAGAACGCCTTAGGGTTCTCCTTAATCCTACCTGCCAGGGCCTTCTCGTGACCCCTTCTGGCTCTCCTAATTTCCTTCTTTAGTCCCTTCCTACAAGCCGTATACTCTTCTAAATCCCTATCTTCGCCAAGCTCTCTGAGCCTTTTGTACACTTTCCTTTTCTTCTCGACTAGGTCCCGCACAGCTTTCGTGCACCACGGTTCCTTTAACCGACCAACACCTCCCTGTCTGCTCGGAACGTTGTCCAATCTTGCACAATCTTGTTATAAATTTAGAAATACATGTCTTAAAGGCTTCTCCAGTATCAAAGTGCAAAATAATTGTTTCTTTTAAGAGGAAAATTTAAGAAAGGCTCAGATTTCTTATTGTGTTACTTTCCAATGAGCACTGGATTTTTAATTCCAAAGATGTGGAGCACGTTATAGTGCCCTAAGTTGACTGAGAGTGCTGTAGAGGAACAGATAACTGTATGGGCCCGGGTACAGCTGGTACTCACTTACGTGTGTTCAGGATGGAACCTCAGTCCATCCATATTTACAGTAGTATTCTGGGTTTAGATTTCAAATTATCTATTTCTTTAAGGTCATCTTTCAGTTCTCTCCTTTCTAGTCCCCTCCAAACATAAATGTCCTATTGTTCTTTTGACTAGCCTCCCATGTTCCACGTTCTGTGTGTGTACTTCAGGTCACTGAAATCTCTGCTGCCCATATCCTAGCTTACACAAAATACCACTCACCAACCATTCCTTTCCCTGTTGAACTATAGTGGTTTCTGCAGTTTCAATTTACAAGTCTCACCCCTTCATGGCCTTGAGCCAGATTTTCATGGTTACCTTAGCACCATAGAAATCCTACAGTGCAGAAGGAAGTCATTCGGCCCATTGAGTTTGGACTGACTCTCTGAAAGAGCATCTTACCCAGGCCCACATCCTCACCCTATCTCTGTAACCCCACGCATTTACCATGGCTAATCCACATAACCTACACATCTTTGGACTGTAGGAGAGAACTGGAGCACCCGGAGGAAACCCACATAGACACAGAGACAATGTGCAAACTCCACACAGGCAGTCATCCAGGCCAGAATCGAGCCCAGGTCCCTGACGCTGTGATGCAGCAGTGCTCACCACTGTGCCACCTTGAGTTATGATCGGGAAAATATACAGCTAGGACTGCAAAGAAAACGGTCAGCTAGAGACATCCCCAGATGTCCTGTCTCCATTTCCACCCTCAGCCATTTTCACAAGGGATTGTAAAATTGTTTTGCCTCCTTTATAGTCCACCATAACATGTAACATGAGTTTTATCTGTGTTCAAGCAATTGAAAGATGTAACTACCCATTAAACATTGCGTTACTTCTGCCAACTGGCAAGCTGTCAAGTAAAAGATCAAACTTGTAATTGTGGCAAAGGCTTCAGACAAATTTTAAAAGTTCATCAAATAGATAAAATGAGAGAGTAAATTTTACAGTATTGAAAGTGTAGCTTAGTATGAAAACAATGGCAATTTTTTAGAAGGTTTTTCCAATGCTTGCACTTAGCCTGGACATCTGTTGAGATAGATTCTGAAGTCAGCTTGCTTCTTGAAGAGAGTTATGGGCTCTTGGCTGTAATCCAACTGCCTAATCGTTTTACAAGTAGTCGACTGTTTACACAGTTGGTTTGAATAGTCAGGTGGTTTACTTGGCGGTGTAATAGGCCATTCAACAACTTCAAACTGTTGGAATCAGCTTGTGAGTTTTGTTCCAAGGCGAGGGGGTGAGGGGTAAGGGTGAGCAGTGTGAGAAAGTGAGGGGCTAAGGGTGAAGGAACACGGGGTGAGGCTAAGGTGATGAGGGGATGAGTGCAGTGAGGAGGTGAAGTGTAAGGGAGGGGGGGTTTCAATTGATCATAAGATATAAATTTCTTCGTGATTTAGCACAACCTTCACTGCTGATTCCATTGGAAGAACTTGCCGATGATTTGGGAATGAAAATGGGCCTATTAATCTACCCACTCCACCAACATCCTCGTTCAGTGGCAGGCCAATTAAATCCTGTTTCCCGAAAGCCTGGCAGGGAATCTCCCAATTCCGGACTCCAAGATGAAAATCCGGCCCCTTGTCCCTCCCTATTTCTGAACATTGCTCAATCAACTTTTCTAGAACTATCCATTCCTTCAACTCTTACAAATCCAACCATCACTCCCATTATTTCACTATTAGCAACCATGCTCTTAGTTGTCGAGACCCCACACTCTGGAATCCCTCACTAAACTTCTTCTCCTTTATGATCTGCTTTGAAAATCAAACAAACCTGACTGACCAAATAACTCTCTCAATAGCTACTCCTTTGGTTTGATGTTTGATGTGATTACACCTCTATGAAGTGCGACTTTTCTACATTAAATGTGCAACATAAATGCAAGTTGATGTTTTTGAAGCACCCAAGTCTCTTCAGTTGTTCTCAGCAACATAGTACTTAAGGTGACCCAGAGCACAGTATTCATGATGCTGATGAAAAGTCAGCAACTATAGTGATAACTTGGCTTCTCCCTCCTGCCTGAGCTGCTGAATACTTCCTGTTTTTGTGTTTTATTCACAGTATAGTTTGATCACAAAATTCCCCTGACTTGTTTTAGATTTGCAGATTAATACTGGCTTTGTCGATTACTACTCTACATTGTTTGAATATATTTTTGTCAAGTGTGCTAGGAACCATAGCTGCATCCTTTGTTTCTTACACAATTCATGGAACACGTGTGTTCTTTCCTATTTGCAGTACACCATATCTTTTTGCATCATTATGTCCACTCATATTTTGTTTAACTAGATCAATTCCCATTTGATCTAATTTGCTAATTTAACCAATTGACACCGCATTTCTGTAAGATCAGTCAACACTCATTAACTAGAGGGTATAATTTGAAAACCACTATGAGAAGAATAAATGGAGAGTTCAGGTGATTTAATGGATGACCAGAAAACAATGATGAAAGCAACAATCACAACAGTCTTTAACATAGAAATGAATACACTTTAGAAAGATGAAAATCTAAAAGAGCATGGGCAAAGGGGACAATTCCTTCACAAAGCTGGGATAGTCAAGATAGCCTGTGAACTATATAATGTTATGCACTTTCTTTTCATAGCTAGCATAATGGCAACGTGCAAACTATGCCAGAATTTTCAGGTGGGTTATTGATGTGAGAGTAATCCATTTCAATAGAGGTTAGTTAAACCCGAGTTATGTATATTTTCAAATCATCTGTACACAGATACCAGTGTAAAGATCAACCATTAAAATTTAGCATCAACCACTCAGTTAACCAGTGAATAAAGACTGCATATCTGACATCAAGATGTGCAGGCGTAGAAACTTACATGAAGTTACAGCTTAGGCAGTTGACAATAATTCCATTTGGTCCCTCTTGTGCAGTAAATTGGCATCCCAACAAGTATTGTTTTTAATAGAATGTTGATTCGGATATGTAAGGCGGGATTCTCTGGCCTCGCTCACCTGAAAACTGGAGATTCCCACCCGACTTCAATGGACCTTTACATGGTCCGCACCCCCCATCCATCAGAATTCCAATGGAAAGCGGGATGAGAGAATTCCAGCCGTAACTCCCCATTTCCCACGCTTTCCAGATAAGGTATAACAATAGTGCGGATGATCTTCCCATACTCAATGCTTCAAATTCAACACTTGGGTTGTTCTCCAGGATCTCCAATTGATAATTCAGAAGGACAATTTGCAAAGACCAAGAAAAGTTGATTACTTTCTTCCAGACAAAATTAAAAATAATTTAATCACAAAAAATATTGACAGGTCTAAAATTTGCCAATTATGTGAAAAATAATAACTGGTTTAGTCATTCATGGGACATGGGCATCGCTGGTTGGTCAACATTTATTGTCCATCCCTTGTTGCCCGAGGCCGTTGAGAGTCAACAACATTGCTGTGGCTCTGGAGTCACATGCAGGTCAGACCAGGTAAGTATAGCAGATTTCCTTCCCTAAAGGACACTTCCAACAACGGCTTTTTCCATTTTTTATTGAATTAAAATTCCACCATCTGTCGTGGCAGAATTCAAGCCCGGGATCCCAGAACATCAGTTGAGTTTCTGGATTAATAGTCTAGCAATAATACCACTAGCTAATGCCTTCCTTTAATTTATATTAAATCTAATGTAGTCTAATATAGAAATATTACAAGTCTAATATAAAAAGATTGATCAATATCCTGAAAAAATTGTAAGCACTGCAACATTCTTTTTGGTCTGTTGTTCATTAGTTACTATGGATCAGCCTTATTTCACATGCATTTTATTTAGTATTGACTTCCTGTTTTTTATTTCTTTGTTGTTTGTCTTTACCTACCTGTTTCTCAATTAGGATGACTCGACCAAGAAGCTGGTCTTCTAGCCCTTTCATTGTGACAGTAAAGTCGATAATGGCAGTCTTAGCACTGATCTCAGGAGTGTAAGCAGGATTTGCCAGTTTGGTGGTGATATACAAGGTGAACCCCGACATCACATCGATTTCTTTGTCACCAACTTTTACCTATCATCAAAGAAATGGGTGCAATGTGTTTACTACTTCTCATTAATTTGTTTGCATATGCTGCAAAATTAAAATGTAAATGAATAAATGTTCTTTGTAAAAGTAAGTACTGGCCGCCTGTTCAGAGTTTGAAATTAGTTAGAAGGCAACACATCACATTTTTGAAAGACTTGAGAAAACATAATGCACAATGATAACACAATATTGAACCAAAGAGAATTAAACACTTAATAAAGAATATGTTTATGAATTTATATGAGATTGGATGGGTGTGGCTTGGCAAGTTAGTTATTGTTCAAAGATTTAAAATATAGAAGTCAGCTCTGTCCATGTCTAATCTGTGCTCAATTTAGAAAAACAGTAAAATATTAATACAATTAATAGTGCAGTCCACCATTGATCTTGACACACATTCTAATCTTACAATTTATAGTTGATTTGCAAAAATTAGTTTTGTGTACAGGCCAAAATTACCAAAAATTCAGCAGCTGTTGATAGTAGAAGGTGAGGATGTACAGATGGGACATACAAACTAAACCTCAGCTTGGACTTTCAGAGGCGATGGGTACATTCAACCGGAAACCCCAATGACAACAGCGAACCAAAGAATCCCACCGCTGGCCAATTGGGGGCCACCTCCACCATGTATGGAAAATCCTACCCATGATTCGACAGAGTTGCTGATTCATCGTGATCTGAATATCATCAGCTTTTGAACATGGAACTCTACGTACCAAGATGAATGGAGTAACTTGCCTTCTATTTACTAAATAGACCATTCATTGCTCTCTGCAATTTTTAAAACATATAAAACATTCCATTTGCTGATCATAGCTCCATGACTTAGCATATTAATGCAGCTCCTGCAGCAAAAGGATTCTCAGGAGGAGATGAGAACCAGGGACCTTCAGTTTTGCCAGCACAGCCTTTAAAGTGAGCTATATGAACACAACATGGAGAACTGTAGCTGGGCATTAAACGGAATGGTAAAAAGGACCAGCTGAGAATTCATGTGCAAAACTCAATGGACCAAATTTTCATTTGGCTGTGGAGATGTGACTATAGTGGCAAGCCCGCAATTTCTAGCTATGGGCTGGTGGGCCAGTCTGCTGTTTTGGACGCACTTCCCGACAACCTTCACTGAAGCTGGGTGGGAGAGTATAGGTCTATTAACTCGTCCTTTGAGGGTGCGCATCAGAATGTGTGTGTGTGTGTGTGTGTGTGTGTGTGTGTGTGTGTGTGTGTGTGTGTGTGTGTGTGTGTGTGTAAACATCAATTCCTTTAAAATGCATCACTATTTTCAAACTTGGTCTTACTTTATAAGTTGATCCTGATTTAATGAAGTTCTTTTCCAGCACATTGTCAAGAGCAGGATCCAACTCCTCTCCTACATCCTCCATTAGCAGGGGCCGTCCCAAAGACAGACAGTCCTCTAGGTGGGTCCTGAAGTACTTATGATTTAGTGATGTTATCTACAGACATAAAATTAAATTATATAATTAGCTCAGTGAAAACCATTAGGTGAAATTAATAAGAAACTTGGCTCTTGTTTCAGCCAACTGTTTCAAAACCACCAAAAGAACATTTCAGAGTATAGGACAGTGATAAACATTGTGTAGACTGGTCGCTCCGAAAGACTGTTCTGTTCAATTTCACATCAATTTTTCTGACACATTTGAGAGCTAACCATATCAAGTGAAAGTGTGGTGCATTTGTACATGGGGATTCAATATGACTTTGTGGAGTCCAATTTTACAGGAATTAAGTTGACAGATACACAGGGTACTGAGTACAAAAAGTCTCTCATGAATTTAAATTGTCCATTTCTTTATTGGGGAATCATATGATCGTACAGCATGAAAGGAGGCCATCTTTCCCCTCCGGCATGTGTCAAAGATGAGACAGTTTTTATAAAATATTCATGATTCCTCATTGGGATTACTAAAGTATCAGTTAATAGGCACAAACTCAAAAGGTACACTCTCAGGAAAGTTAACACAGATTAAAGTTCATAGAACTAGAAGAACATTTAGGAATAGAAGAATATCTAGGAACAAAGAATACATTAATGAATAATCAGCATGGATTTTGAAAAGGAAAATTGAATATTTTGCGGAGGTAAGAGACAGAGTAGACAATAGCAATACAATAGGTGTAATATGTCTTGATTTTCAAAGTGCTTTCAGTAAGATGCCCTATAATAAAATAACAAGTACCCTCAGAGAATGTGGAGCCAGGGGACAGGTGCCAGGTCGGATTGTTTGTTGGCTTAAAGCAGAAAAAAAGAGAGTGGCGGTAACAAAGGGGAATTATTCAGAAAAGCAGAAGATGGGGAGTAGTGTTCCACAAAGATCAGTGTTGGAAGAACTGATGTACACAATTTACATTAACAATATGGACTTTGGAATCAAAATCAATAGGGTGAATTTTACAGGACAGCATATTGCCCCCCTCGCTGCCCATTCTCCCCATCAGTAGGAAAGTCGATCTTGGAGCAGCTGGCTTTAAAAAGTAAAGTTATAGTAAAGTTTATTTATTAGTCAAAAGTAAGGCTTACATTAACACAGCAATGAAGCTAATGCAAAATTCCCCTGGTCGCCACACTCCGGCACCTGTTTGGGTCAATGCACCTAACCAGCACATCTTTCAGACTGTGAGAGGAAACCGGAGCACCCGGAGAAAACCCACGCAGACATGGGGAGAACGTGCAGACTCCGCACAGACAGTGACCCAAACTGGGAATCAAACCCTGGGTCCTGGTGCTGTGAGACAGCAGTGCTAACCACAGTGCCACCATGACGCTCAAGGGCTGTTCTGCAGTGATAATTTGTAGGGGGTGATCATAACAAGGTGAGAGTGGGACTTCCACCCATCAGGGACAAGAAGTCAAAACCTCGAGAGCTGCTGGCCAATCGGATTGGCCCACAGCTGAATAGTCCCAGCAGCATCAGGAAATGCAGTGGTAGCTGCTACTGAGGCTACAAGGGAGACCCCTGAGACACATTTATGGATGCTGGACTTATAGACAAGTCTGTGGTTTTTGGATAGGGAAGGATCAAGGACCCCAGTGATGGGGACAGAGAGGGGGATGTGGGAATTAGGTCAGAGAGGCTGTGGGGGAGCACAAAGGGGAGATACCATCTTGAGAGGGGAGGGGGGGTGTACAGTCGACGTGCACATTCACAAAGGAGGTACCGCATCTTTTTTCCCACCATTTACCTCAAGTTGAGGGCTGGTCTTTTGCCTGTCACCTTTCCTTGCCCACCTTATTATAGCAATGGAGGCAGAAACAGATCTGCAGTGGCCTTAAATTGGCAACATAAGCGCCTCAATAGGCTGAGGTGTAAGGCTCATGCATTTCATATCCGTTGTAATATGAGGGACAGTTCAAGGCTGAGTGGGAAGGTGGTGAGCTAGCCAACTGTTTTATTTTACATGCCTTCCCACCTCAAATATCAAAAGGGGGTTGGGGAGGGGCATGAAATTTTCCCCAATATTTCTAAGTTTGTGGATTCCACAAATTGAAGAGAATATTCAACACTGAGGACAACTGTAACAAATGATGAGTGGGCATTAATAAACTTGCAAAATGGGTATATAATTGGCAAAGGATGTTCAACACAGATAAATTATGTGGAGTTAGAACATAGAACATAGAACATTACAGCGCAGTACAGGCCCTTCGGCCCTCGATGTTGCGCCAACCAGTGAAACCAATCTAAAGCCCCTCTAATCTACACTATTCCAATATCATCCATATGTTTATCCAATAACCATTTGAATGCTCTTAATGTTGACGAGTCCACTACTGCTGCAGGCAGGGCATTCCACGCCCTTACTACACTCTGAGTAAAGAACCTACCTCTAACATCTGTCCGATATCTCTCACCCCTCAATTTAAAGCTACGTTCTCTCATGTTAGCCATCACCATCTGAGGAAAAAGGCTCTCACTATCCACCCTATCTAATCCTCTGATCATCTTGTATGGCTCTATTAAGTCACCTCTTGACCTTCTTCTCTCTGACGAAAACAACCTCAAGTCCCTCAGCCTTTCCTCATACGATTTTCCCACCATACCAGGCAACATCCTGGTAAATCTCCTCTGCACCCTTTCCAACACTTCCACATCTTTCCTATAATGCGGCGACCAGAACTGTACGCAATACTCCAAGTGCGGCCGCACCAGAGTTTTGTACAGTTGCAGCATGACCTCCTGGCTCCGAAACTCAATCCCTCTACCAATAAAAGCTAACACACCATACACCTTCTTAACAACCCTATCAACCTGGGTGCCAACTTTCAGGGATCTATGCACATGGACACCCAGATCCCTCTGTTCATCCACACTACCATGTATCTTACCATTAGCCCAGTACTCTGTATTCCTGTTACTCCCTCCAAAGTGAATCACCTCACACTTTTCCGCATTAAACTCCATTTGCCACCTCTCAGCCCAGCTCTGCAGCTTATCTATATCCCTCTGTAACCTGCCACTTCCTTCCGCACTGTCTACAACTCCACCGACTTTAGTGTCATCCGCAAATTTACTAATCCATCCTTCTACGCCCTCATCCAGGTCATTAATAAAAATGACAAACAGCAGTGGCCCCAAAACAGATCCTTGCGGTACACCGCTAGTAACGGAACTCCAGGATGAATATTTCCCATCAACCACCACCCTCTGTTTTCTTACAGCTAGTCAATTCCTGATCCAAACCACTAAATGACCCTCAATCCCATGTGTCCGTATTTTCTGCAAAAGCTTACCATGGGGAATCTTATCAAATGCTTTGCTGAAATCCATATACACCACTTCAACCGCTTTACCCTCTGTGGTGAACCATAGATGGTTACCACTATGGGTACTTGTACATATGTTACTCTTGTTACTGTTGGGGTTAGGGTTGGGGTGTTCCACCTGTTAGCATTGTTCTGTGGTACACTCCGTTTGGCTCTGCCTTCTTATAGGAGTATAAAGGTCACTGCTACTTCCTAGTGGCCCTTAGTCTGGGATAGTATTGTTAAGCAGTATGCTCTATTCTTGCTGCGAATAAAAGTCTTTATTCCCGGGTATGTCCTAGCCTCCCGAGTGAATTAATCGCGCATCACCCTCATCCACCTCTTTGGTCACCTCATCAAAGAACTCAATAAGGTTTGTGAGGCACGACCTACCCTTCACAAAACCGTGCTGACTATCCCTAATCAAATTATTCCTTTCTAGGTGATTATAAATCCTAACTCTTATAATCCTTTCCAAAACTTTGCCACAACAGAAGTAAGGCTCACCGGTCTATAATTACCAGGGTTGTCCCTACTCCCCTTCTTGAACAAGGGGACAACATTTGCTATCCTCTAGTCTTCTGGCACTGTTCCTGTTGACAATGACGACCCAAAGATCAAAGCCAAAGGCTCTGCAATCTCCTCTCTAGCCTCCCAGAGAATCCTAGGATAAATCCCATCCGGCCCAGGGGACTTATCTATTTTTACCCTTTCCAGAATTGCTGGCGTTGGACTGGGGTAGGCACAGTAAATAGTCTCACAACACCAGGTTAAAGTCCAACAGGTTTATTTGTAGCACGAGCTTTCGGAGCATTGCCTCTTCATCAGGTGAGTGCCTGATGACTCACCTGATGAAGGAGCAGTGATCCGAAAGCTCGTGCTACCAAATAAACCTGTTGGACTTTAGCCTGGTGTTGTGAGACTACTTGCTGTGCCAACACAGATAAATGTGAGGGAAGGAAGGAACTAGGCTAGGTAGAATAGAGCAACAAAGGGATTTCTGACTGCAGACACACAAATCACTAAAAATTGCACCAAAAGTTAGTAAGGTCATTAAAAAAACAAGCTGAGCAGTAGGTTTTATTTCGAGGGAAAGAATTGAAAGTTCTGTTACACCTTTATCAAACTTTGGTTAGTTCACACTTAAAAATACTGCATGGAGTTCTGGTCACCATGTTAAGAAAGGGACATGGAGGCACTTGAGAGAGTTCAGACAGAAGTTTTTCTTGAAAAAGGAAGGAAGAAGGGTGATATGACAGAGTTCTTTAAAATTATGAAAGATCTCATAGATACAGAAAGAATATTTCCTCAAGTGGGACAGAGCTTAACTAGAGGCGTTAAAATAAGATAGTCACCAAAAATTAGGCAATCCAGAAGAAATTTTACCCAAAGATTTTAGTTCAGCGAAGATTCTTGAGGCTGACTCCTGGGATGAAATGGTTGTCTTATGAGGAAAGGTTCAGCAAGTTGGGCCTAAATTCATTAGAGTTTTGAAGAAAGGTGATTTTATTGCAACATATGAGAATCTGAGGGGGCTTGACAGGGATGCGAGGATGGGACCAATTTTACCATAAACTTGCGCCCATTTTCAGGCGCGAAAACTTGGTAAAGTCGGGCGTGAGGCAAATCGCACGATCCACGCCCACCTCCCCGCTCGTTCCCCCTTTACCAAGCGCCTAAACTGACCGTGATCAGGACCGCGCCCGAAACAGGTGCGACGGCAATTTAAATGCATTTCCATGCATTTAAATTGACTTAATGGGCTGGACGCCCAAAATTACTGGCATTTCCCCCTTCACCACCACGTTCGCCCGTCCAGATTCAGCGCGAAACAGACATGGTCCACAAAGGCCTGATTTGAGCACTCCAGCTTCTGAGGAGGTAAGTTCAGAGCTTCCAGTGGCTCTCTGACTCAGATCGGTGGTGGGGCGGGGGGTGGGAGGGAGGCAGGTCAGATGGTTCTCTGGTCGGGGGGGGGGGGGGGGGGAGGGAGGTGGGAGGGAGGCAGGTCAGATGGTTCTCTGGTCGGGGGGGGGAGGGAGGTGGGTCAGATCGCTCTCTGGTGGGGGGGAGGCGGGTCAGATGGCTCTCTGGTGGGGGGGAGGCAGGTCAAATGGCTCTCTGGTGGGGGGGAGGGAGGTGGGTCAGATGGCTCTCTGGTGGGGGGGGGGAGGCAGGTCAGATGGCTCTCTGGTGGTGGGGGGAGGAGGGAGGTGAGTCAGATGGCTCTCTGGTGTGGGGAGAGAGAGGTGGCTCAGATGGCTCTCTGGTGTGGGGGAGGGAGGTGGCTCAGATGGCTCTCTGGTGGGGGGGAGGGAGGTGGCTCAGATGGCTCTCTGGTGGGGGTAGGGAGGCAGGTCAGATGACTCTCTGGTGGGGGGAGGCGGGTCAGATGGCTCTCTGGTGGGGGGAGGGAGGCGAGTCAGATGGCTCTGATGGGGCGAGGAGGGAGGCGGGTCAGATGGCTCTCTGGTGGGGGGGAGGGAGGCGGATCAGATGACTCTCTGGTGGGGGGGAGGCGGGTCAGATGGCTCTCTGGTGGGGGGAGGAGGGAGGCGAGTCAGATGACTCTCTGGTAGGGGGGGAGCAGCAACTCTCTGTGCGATCGGTGGGGGAGAAGGGGAGCAGGGGACCGTGATCGGTCTGTAGCTGGGGGTGGGGGGATAAGGGGGACAGTTATGTTGTGGGGGTGGGCAATGTCTGTGGAGGCCAGTGGGGAGGCATTATTGGGCCCGGGAGCGATGTGGCAGGGGAGCATTTTTCAAATGTTTTTTCTCTGCGCACATGCAGTTGAAGACTCCGATTGGAGCTGCAGTGTTTCGGGCGCGATAAGTCCCGCCCACAGGCTTCTGCAGCACAATTCAGAATCGTTATATTTTCAGGCAGAATGCACATGGGGGTGCCTAAAAACGGGTCAAAAAGTCGGATCGGAAACACTCCCAGATTCAGCTCTTAAAATCAAAAATGGTAAAATCGGGCCCGATGTTTCCCTTTATGAAGGAACCTAGAACTAGACATCACAATTTCTAAATATTTAAGACTGAGTCTTAAATATTAAAGGGTTGCATGGTGACACAGTGGTTAGCACTGCTGCCTCACAGCACCAGGGACCCAGGTTCAATTCCGGCCTTGGGTCACTGTCTGTGTGGAGTTTGCACATTCTCCCTGCATCTGCATGAGTTTCCTCCGGGTGCTCCAGTTTCCTTCCACACTCCAAAGATGTGCAGGTTAGATGGATTGGCCATGCTAAATTGAACTTAGTGTCAGGAGGATTAGCAGGGTAAATATGTGGGGTTACAGGGATAGGGCCTGGGTGGGATTGTGGTCAGTGCAGACTCAATGAGCCGCATGGCCTCCTTCTGCACTGTAGGGATTCTATGATTCTGTGATTCCATGAGTTCAGCAGGAATTTCTTCTGTCAGGGGGTTGTTAATGTTTGTAATTTTCTTCCACCAGCACAGGTTGAGTCATTGAATATGTTCAAGGCTCAAGTTGGACAGACTTTTGATTCAGTAAGAAGTCTTACAACACAAGGTTAAAGTCCAACAGGTTTATTTGGAATCACGAGCTTTCGGAGCGCTGCTCCTTCATCAGGTGAGTGGAGAGGTAGATTCACAAACACGGCATATATAGGCAAAGACAGAATTGCAAGATCCAACCATTATCCAACGCTGGCATCTCCGCATCCAGACTTTTGATTGGCAAGGGAGGCAAGAGTGTTGTGGGACAGGCAGGAAAATGGAATTTAAGGCTGTATCAAATCAACCCTGATTTTATTGACTGACATAATAGGATTGAGGAGGCAAATAACCTATTCCTGCTCTTATTTCTCATGATATCTGTTTATTATGTTGAGAATGTGGAACTCACTACCACAGAGAATGGTTGAAGAAAATAGCATTGATGCACTTAAGAGGAATATAATTAAGCATATGAGGGAGAAGGGAATAAAGGGTTATAATGGTAGATTTAGATGAGGAAAGGTGGGAGTTGGCTTGAGTGGAATGACATAGAATGGTTTCGATGAATATTTCTGTGCTGTGTTTCCTACTTAAGTATTCGTGGGAAGCAAGAACCTATTATATCTGACCTGCATTAGGAAAACAAAGGTAGTTTAAGGAATTCATATTTGTATTGGTAAACATTAGAAATAAGGTGTAGTTTTAAGTGAGTTTTTAAGGGGAGCGGTGGCATAGTGGTATTGTTACTGGATTAGTAATCCATAGATTCAGGGTAATGCTCTGGGAACCACAGCAAATGGTGAAACTTGAATTCAATAAAAAAAATCTGGACTTAAAAAAAGTCTAATGATGACCATGGAACCATTATCGATTGTTGTAAAAATCTATCTGGTTCACTAGTGTCCTTTAGGGAAGAAAATCTGCTGTCCTTACCTGGTCTGGACTACATGTAACTCCAGACCCAGAGCAATGTGGTTGACTCTTCAATGCCCTCTGAAATGGCCTAGCAAACTGCTTAGTTCAAGAGTAATTAGGGATGGGCAACAAATGCTGGTCTTGCCAGTGACATCCACATCGCATGAACGAATACAGAAAAATAAATTAATTAATGTTTCTGTGCCTGTAGCTAGATTCATGTGTATGGGGGTTGGTTTCAACTCCCGCGGTGATTGTATTGCTCTTAGAGAGGGTTACGGCTTGAAGAATAAATAGAATGAGCAGGAGTTACATTTAATTGTGAGGGCAAATGTAGGTTTGGTTTAACATCATATCCGAGTGACAGCACTCCCAACAGTGCAGTATTCCCTCCGTACTGAAGTGACCAGCCTTGATTTTTGGGCTCAAACCCAGAACTGTGTGAATCATTGGTGAGCATGCTACCAACTGAGCATACGTTCAGCCATTTTAGCTTTTAGAACTCAGCCAAACATTCATAATTGTCATAGCTGTCAATACATTACATTGCAGCTACAAAACTCTAAAAGTTGAAAGAACGGATAGTGCTATGTTTCTATTTCAAAGCAGATTGCTTGTTCCCAATAAAGGAAGCATATGTTTAGATTTCATTTTAACTTGCAACAGCAGGAAATTTATTTTCAAAGACAAAGCTGTTTGTCCCAAACATGACAGGAGGATTTACCAAAAGTCTTTTCTCCACTTTTGAATGCATTTTGGCACTTTATCGATCGTACAAAAAGTACTGTAATGCATGCTGACACTTACACAAGCCTGTCAATGTAATTGTCAACTTGTCTTTACAGGACAGAACGCTGTGATAAATCGCTAAACAAAATAAAATTGCAATACAGTATCTACTACATTTGAAGGCGTCAAAACATTTTGAACTTGCCTCTCAGAATATTCCTGATTCTCAGTAGGTTGCCCCCAGAGGCCAGAAACATTTCAAGGAGGGGGGATTTTTTTTTGGTCTTCCAAAAGCTGTATGGACACTTTCCTCACTTCTCTCATTTGTCTTTGTATTTGTTTAAAGCATCTCTAACTTTTCCAGTTCTGACAAAAGGTCATCAAACTGATATATTGAGGGGAGCTTTTCTGCTCCCATTTGAAGGCGTGGCTACCAGTGTAAAGTCATGGGACCTGCCTCTTAATTATTTTTCTATGTGTTTAGCAATATGAGAGAGAAGCCCCCTTGTTGGCCAATGGCTTCCTTGCCATTTTTCCCTCCTGCTGCCATACTCTCCAAAAACAGGAAAACGTTCTGCCCATTGGGTTGAATTTTCATTGAGTCAGGATGATTTAGGAGCCCTTTAAAAATGACAAGTGGGTCCCAATTCCACAATTCATGAGAGAATTTCCAGGTTGTCTGATTTTCAGGAGTGCATTTAATTGGTGCAGACTGGTTCCTGTCAAAAGCCTGCATCCAGCACTCCTGATCATTGTGGAGATAGGCATGTGCTACTCCTCTGCAATTTTCATGGAGTCAGACCAGAATTTAAAGAGTCGTGGTTCATGACTCCTCAGAAGAATTGTTAACCCTAGTTGCATAAGCGGACCTTTTAAAAGGTAAATTGAGAAGATCCTCCTCAGGCCCCCATGCCAAAGTATGATCCTACACCCGTCCCAATGACCTCTCATGCCCCTTATGTCAAGCTTTGCCTCTCCATCCACCCCCATCACCTTTCATGTCTCCAATGCCAAGTTATTCCCCACCATATGTTCACTTTGGACCCTCATGCACCCATTCCAAGCTATGCTCTTCCACCTAACCCCACTCCATTGCCTCTTTAACATTCAATGCCAAGCTATGGCAAATTCCATGCCCATTGACCCACTATATTGTGCAGCAACATTTGAGCCTATTGTACCAATGGGG
Organism: Mustelus asterias; assembly: GCF_964213995.1. Classification (NCBI taxonomy): domain Eukaryota; kingdom Metazoa; phylum Chordata; class Chondrichthyes; order Carcharhiniformes; family Triakidae; genus Mustelus; species Mustelus asterias. Next base: position 56,530,961 of record NC_135802.1, read on the forward strand.
TGTGTGAAAAACAAAGATTTAAGAAAATGTAAATTATTCATAGCTTTATACTATTCTAAGCCTGAGATAGCATGTTGGACAGGGGGAGTGTGTGAGAACGTGCGGCATGAGAGCAGGAGGGCCTTTGTTCTTTTATTTTAACTGTGGCTCGAACTTCCATAGCACCTAACTGGGTCATCTCAGTTCCCAGCAGCCCCTGTGGTTGTCTCCAAACTCTCTCCTGGTTGGCTGGCCCAACTGCAGCCCATGCCCAACCCAAGGCAATGAAGATTCCACCTTTGGAGGCACTTTCTCCCGGGGCAGGTGGGCTGAGGCAGGAATTTTCCCAACTCCCGCTACCTACCTCGAGGGTGAAAATTCAGGTCATTAACTCTCCACAGAAGCTGACTGACTTGCTGAATATTCTGCTTTTTTTACATCAGAAATCTAGCATTCATGGTGTCATGCTTTTCAAAGATATTTTCCATGTGGCTGTTTAGGTACGAGAAAGAGGGGGCTGGGAAAGTAATGGCAGTGCAACTAAAGCTATCAGTCAGCTATTCTTTTATAGTTTTAAAATAGCCAAATGTTTACAAAGCATTAAGGTGCTCTGAGCATGCTTGCCTCCTGTGCTTGTTCGTGATATTTCCATTATACCAGTTTACAAAAAGTTTTATTTTTAAGGCAAAGGCTTTAATTCATACAGTTCCTTATCATGTCTTCGAAATATCTCAAACAGCGTGACATGCAATTAATTGCTCTGAAGCACAGTCACCATTATGTCAGGCAAATGTGACAGCCACCTGACATAAAACAAGATTCCACAAACAACAATGAATTGTATGAGGTGAATTACATTGTATAATGCTTGTTGAGGGATAATTACTGGCAAAGAAACATTGAAATGATCTGTTTACCTTAATGAAAGCAATCACTGTGTTAGACAGGCGTATTCTTTGCTATTTTAAATCACTAGCATTTATATTTTAAATTTGGGATAATTATAAGATATATGCCTGGTGTTTCTGCTTGATTGTTGTTTGTTTTGACACAACTTGGCTAAAATCAGCCGAACAGGCACAAAAGATTCAGGGCAAATTGTGTTCAGCACATTTTGACTTTTTGCAACCCAGAAATATTGTGCTGAGTACAGGCTCTGTGTACAACATTGGCCAAGCACCCAGGGTGAATTAATTACTGTTGAAAGTTTCCAGTAATTGTGCTCATTTGCATGCATTCAAGGAGGCTTTAATAAACCAGCTCTTGTGCAAGAACATTAAATAATCCATTTCAAAAGCTTTTAAATTTGACTTTTGTTTTGATTTGCTAAGAAACAGGCGAATATCTCAAAAATAAATAGACTTCTTCTGAAGCAATTTTTGCAATTTAAAATTTGATTAAAAACCCTTGTGATAAACTATTATCAGCTGTTTTAATCAAACTTCAAGTTATCATTTTTAATGATAGGAAGGATTTTTGATTTGATTTGATTTATTATTGTCACATGTATTGGTATACAGTGAAAGGTATTGTTTCTTGCGTGTTAGACAGACAAAGCATACCATACATAGATAAGGAAAGGAGAGAGTGCAGAATGTAGTGTTATAGTCATAGCTAGGGTGTAGAGAAAGACCAACTTAGTGCGAGGTAGGCCCATTCAAAAGTATGATGGCAGCAGGAAAGAAGCTGTTCTCAAGTTGGCTGGTACATGTCCTCAGACTTTTGTATCTTTTTCCCGACAGAAGAAGGTTGAAGAGAGTATGTCTGGGATGCGTGGGGCCCTTAATTATGCCGGCAGTTTTTCCGAGGCAGCGGGAAGTGTAAACAGAATCAATTGATGGGAGGCTGGTTTGTGTGATGGACTGGGCTTCATTCGTGACACTTTGTAGTTTTTTGTGGTCCTATTTTTTTGCTGAATTATTTTTAAAGCATAAGATTTTTGGCAGATTTGACCTTTGGAAAGATGCCAATCAATTTGATGGGAACTCAGTGGTTTAGGGCACAATTTGAATCAGCAATTAGACCCCAAGGTGGAAACCCTACCCCATAAGATACAAACAACATTTTCTCAGACTTGCCTGCAACTCATTGTTCTTTTCTTTATTTTTAATCCAGATCTTGCCTTGTCCTTGTGGGTCAATCAGCAGTGGGTACCTTGTTGCTTTGGTTACTATGATACCATTCTGGATTGACAGATCATCACTTGGAAGCCCCTGGAGGTTCCATTCACCAATTGTAGCATTATCAACCAACATATTGATTAGGTTGATGTCCTGAAGGTGAAAATGAATGAAAACTGTTAAAGGTTCTGCAACTCAATGTTGTAATCATTTGTCTAAAGTCATGAATAGGCTCATAGAAAATGAACAATGATACTTATTTATAAGACTGCTTTCGTTTCATGTAGTCTTGAAAGCAATGGTAGGATACAATGGATAAGCAGAAGCAAAAGAAAATATTTTTGCAATGATTGCTGCTTCACAGAATTATATATAATCCAAAAATGGCCAGCTTTGCTGCCTGCTTCCAAATCAATTTTAAAAGCAAAAAGCTGCCAGAGGCAGTAGTAGAGGCGGGTACAATCTTGTCTTTTAAAAAGCATTTAGATAGTTACATGGGTACGATGGGTATAGAGGGATATGGGCCAAATGTGGGCAATTGGGATTAGTTTAGAGGTTTAAAAAAAAAAGGGCGGCATGGACAAGTTGGGCCGAAAGGCCTGTTTCCATGCTGTAAACCTCTATGACTCTATGACTCTAATAGAAATCTCTCATTTTCATTTGGTTTCCAACACACTGGCCTGAATAGGGGTGAAGTCTATTGTCAGATCCTTGCCAGTTTGTTCTGGAACTAGCTGTTCAGTATGTATAGTGATGATTGGTGTGGCTTGCTCGTTTCTTCTCCCCTGTTGCAGAAGTGAATTGCACTCCTGATCTCTCAAATGATAAAACAGCTTCTGAGAATCCAACCTGACGCAAACCAATTTTGATGTTTTTGGATGTCCTATATTGAAGATATTTTTGAGCTGCGTTTCAGACTGCTCTTGCTGCACAAGCCCCCCCTCCCCTCCCCCACCCCCCTTCCCCCCCACCTCAGGCTCCCTCTTTACCTCCTCAAGTTTTTCCTTCCCCCCCACGAACAAAACAACACCCTTTTTCCCCCACAACACAAATACCCCCCACATCCACCACTCTGCACAAAAAAAAGACTAACATGGATAAAAATGGAAAACCTCCACGGGACAAGAAGACAACAAGCCACAATATAAGGGCAAGGCATCACAAGGGGTAACAAGGGTTGGACTTGAGCTGAACGAAAAGTGGCAGAGCAAGAAGAAAAGGGGACTTGTCCTCCCTCTGTCCGACCCTAAAAGCCTCCCTATATCCCAGAGAATACATCCACTTTCCCAAATTTCTAGAAATGATTCACAGCATGTTTGAGTAATGGATAAAGAACTTTTTTCGATTATTTCAGCTATTGTTTCTGTCTATGTCGTAGTAATGCAGCAGAACATCAGTACACTTTTCTTGTGCTTGAACTGTTAAACAAATATATTAAGTAACAGAATAAATAAATAATACCACTAATACAGCATATGATCTTACAGTAATAAAACTTAATTAATTTTTCATTGTAATAGAAATTAATAAATAGTCCATGCCTGACATGATAAAGTATGATTCTTCCATTTCTCTTCTTCTGCAACAACAATGTAAGCCATCCATTGTGTTTTGTGTATAAGCCATCTAGCCTGACTAACTCTTTCTTAAAAATTCCAGACAGTACTGCCAACTTGAAAAAAATGATAACTGATCAACAGCAGCCAAAGCCCAAAGAAATTTAAATTACTATCTGTTGGTTTCACAAGAAGCTTCAACTGAACATCTATTTGAACAAATATAACAAGGCCATAGAAAACGCTCATAATCACATTGATTTGCTGGACAGAAACTGGGGCTGAAAATAAACATTTTTGCAAATGAACAAGAAAAGGCAATTCTGCCCCTTGAGTCTGTTTTGCACTCAGTTATATTGTGGTTGATCTGTAATTGAACTCCATTCGCCCATCTTAGCTCCCTTGTTATTCTTAACTTAAAAAAAAGATTCAATCTCAGTCTTACAAACTTCAATTTAAATCTCAGTCTTACAATTTACTCATTAATCACAGGCTTTTGGAGGAACAAGTCCCAGATTTTCCACTACCCATGGTATGAAGATGTGCTTCCTGAATTGTTTGGCTCTAATTTTAAGATTGAGCCCCTTGTCCTGGACTCCACCAGAGGAAATTTTTTTAATGTATCGACCTTGTCAATCATTTCATTTGAAACATATCAGTTGGATCACTTTTCAAAGTTCCATTCTCCAGGGAATATAAGCCAGGTTAAGCAACCTGTTCTCATATTTTAACCCATTACGTCTGGTACCGTGCTAGGGAATTTGTTTCATGGTCAATATATCCTTCCTGAGGATTGACACAGCAGAAGTAAATATTTCTCCTTTTTAGGTTCCTGTTCCTTTTGAAAGATAGGTCAGCATCCATTAGAAATTTAGTAGTTTTTTGTACCTGTCCAGTGGCTTTTAGTGATTTCTGTATAAAGACATCTAAATTTCTTTGCTCCTCTCTAAATTTCACATGGTCCTGGTTTCTCACCATTTAAGAAACACTCTGATTTGTCACTCTTAGATCAAATGCAGATGACTTCACACTTGCCAGCAATGATGTCCATTTGCACAGTTTTGTCCACTCACTTAATCTGCCTCTTTATAACTTCCAGCTCCAACCTGAGCTGTTTGCTGTGCCTCCCAATTTAGTGCCTTCTGCAAACTCAGTTATACAACTCTCTACTCCTCCATCAACAATAAATGTGATGAAAAATTGAGGGCTCAGTGCAGATCCCTGGGGAACACCACTTAACTCGTTTAACCAACTGAGTAAGAATCCTTCTTCCCTGCATAATAATGCCTGATGTCAATCGGCCAGGAGCTGTTGCGCTTGTGCGCTGTGCCCATTGGTACATGCGTGGTCTCTTCCACTGATGTCATTAATATGTGCCCATCAGTGGATGCCAGCACTGGTTTGTACCTGTTCTGCCTCTGCCACCTTCCCTCATTCCTGAATCCCAAGCTACAGGTGATTGATGGTGGGTCAAAGGTTATGGGGCAGGGGTTGCAGGGGAAGGAGATTGGCAGCAAAGGCAGGAACTCACCCAGACTCCTTAGGCAATACCTTCAAAACTCATAGCAGCTACCATCTAAAAGGACAAAAGCAGCAGATACCTGAAAACACCACCACCTCAAAGTTCCCCTCCAAGTCACTCACCATCCTGTCTTGGAAATATATCACCATTCCTTCACTGTAAGAAGTCTCACAGCACCAGGATAAAGTCCATCACCTGATGAAGGAGCAGTGCTCTGAAAGCTTGTGATACCAGATAAACTTGTTGGACTTTAACCTGGTGTTGTGAGACTACTTACTATGCTTACCCCAGTCCAATGCTGGCATTTCCACTTCATTCCTTCACTGTCACTGGTCAAAATCCTGGAACTCTCTAACAGCACTGAGAGTGTACCTACACCTCAGGGACCACAGCAGTTTAAGAAGGCAGCCCACCCTCACCTTCTCAAGGGCAACTAGGGATGGGCAATGAATGCTGGCCTAGCCAGTGAAGCCTACATCCCTAAATGATTAAACAAAATAATAAGTTCTGGCCTATATTCAACAGAATTGCAATTTCTTTCTTTGAAGAGAGGGAATGGGAGAAAAATCAAATAAACACAATTGCTTCATTCATACATATGTTTTCAATTTTCTGTTAAACCTCAGTACTGTTAAATTATCTTGCTGGGCATAATAATAGGCTACATATACAATGGGTTTTTTTGCTATGTAAGAAGTCTCACAACACCAGGTTAAATTTGCTATGCCAGGTCTTGTGAGGTGTCAACAAAGATACTGAACATTATCTCCCCATCTACTTTCAAAGAAAGACTCCAGTGGGCATCTAAACAGGAATAATAAACTTAGCTGAACTCTGTTGTGTGGGGATTTAATTACAAGCCTGTGTTGTGAATATGTAATTCATGATTCATATCTTTTAGGAATATAATTTTTTAGTTTGGGGATTGAAATGTTTAAACGTAAGATGAATGAAAACATCCAGTGTGAAGCTTGTAAACAAACCTGAAGTAATTGCAATTCAAAGAATGGCCTATGGTTAATTCATAAGTTCCAAGTTGGAAGTGGGAAAACACTAAACACGAGTGGCCCCTTTCTGAGTTTACTGATGGAATTGAGATGCATGCAGCATTCAATAAGGGGTTTAAATTGTTCATATTGTTTCCAGGAACAAAGGGAAGGTTTAGGAATTGGAGATACTTTGTTTAAATCTCATTGCATTGGGATAGATTGCTAGGAGGCTTTTTTCTCTTGGTTTTGGAGTTACCTGCGTGATTTATCTCAGAGGCAGTCAGTTGAAGCCTGCTAGCAGCTTTGAGACAAGCAGAGAGAAAATCTGACAGCATCTGTGGACAGAGAATCGAGCCAACATTTTGAGTCAGGATATCCTGTTGGCTCGATTGTCTGATTTTTCAGCAATGCTGAGATTTTTCAGCAATTTCTGTTTTTGTTTCAGATTCTAGCATCCGCAGTATTTTGTTTTTTTTATTATTATAGAAAGAGAATCTGCCTGGACCTGTAGACCAGTGGCATAGGGTTAATTGACACCAAAGCTGTTTTCTGACTTGGAGTCATTAAGTGAGAAAGCAGTGAGGCTCATGCTTAAACTAGAATGTCCACAATCATGAGGTATGGCAGGAGAGTTTGCCTAGCCAAAGAATAGTGGAAACACTGGGGGAGAATCAAAGTGAATTCCTGAGAGCTGTGACACACCTTGCTTTGATCCAGGAGAAATGAAGGAATCAAGATTCCGAAAGTATATTACGTGTGCAGAAATAAAAGTACAACAAGGAACGTTGAGATTATTGGGTGTAAGGTAATTGTTTACAAAATATAGTAGGCAGAATTTTCTGGCCCCATCACTGGTAGGCATCATCAAGTCATGATATGGAGATGCCGGCGTTGGACTGGGATAAACACAGAAAGAAGTTTAACAACACCAGGTTAAAGTCCAACAGGTTTATTTGGTAGCAAAAGCCACAGTGTGGCTATCAAACAAACCTGTTGGACTTTAACCTGGTGTTGTTAAACTTCTTACGGCATCATCAAGGGCAGGAAGGGAAAATTTGGAGAGCTGTTAAAAGTCATCAGCTCTCCAATTTTTCCCATGCTGCCTGCGAAGATTCCTGCTGGTGTTGGGGCCAGAAAATCCCATCCAGTGTTGTTTATCGTGCTTGCTTTGTTTAACTCCTGTACTGCAAAATACATTTTGTTTAAAAAATGAAATCCTATGGTGTAATTCTTTTACTTAATAATGTTGAGAGTTTGAATGCCTTTTTAAAAGTTACTAGTGTCCATTGAGATTATAACACAATTTGAAATAACAAACAATATTTTCAGCCTCATGAAAACATGACTAGAACAATGGTGCTTTGTACAGCTCCACCAAACAGGATGAAAAAAAGATTTTAGCAGTTTGGAATGAGTGTGCAAGCTGGAAATTAGCATGGGCCTTCTCCTGCCACAGATAAAATAGTGGTGAGGGTGGGATGAGGTCCTTAAATGGCCATTTCATTAGGGCAAAGGGCAAACAGGCCACCCTAGCCATCAGCACTTAAACCCTCCACCCCTCCCTCTACCTAGTAAAATTTCATACAGATTGGAGCTGAGAAACAAGGAAGGTATGACCACGTTAATGGGGTTGTATTATAGACCACCCAATAGTCAGCGAGAATTGGAGGAGCAAATCAGCGGAGAGATAGCTGACAACTGCAAGAAACACAAAGTTGTGATCGTAGGGGATTTTAATTTTCCACATATAGATTGGGACTCGCATACTGTTAAAGGTTTAGATGGGGTAGAGTTTGTAAAATGTGTTCAGGAGAATTTTCTACATCAGTATATAGAGGTGCCAACTAGAGAGGATGCGATATTGGATCTCCTATTGGGAAATGAGTTAGGGCAGGTGATGGATGTGAGTGTGAGGGAACACTTTGGATCCAGTGATCATAATGCCATTAGTTTCAACCTGATCATGGATAAGGATAGATCTGGTCCTCGGGTTGAAGTTCTGAACTGGAAAAAGGCCAAATTTGATGAAATGAGAAGGGATCTGGGAAGTGTGGATTGGCACAGGCTGTTCTCTGGTAAGGATGTAAATGGAAAGTGGGAGGCCTTCAAAGGAGAAATTTTGAGAGTGCAGAGTTTGTATGTTCCTGTCAGGATTAAAGGCAAAGTAAATAGGAATAAGGAACCTTGGTTCTCGAGGGAGATTGTAACACTGATTAAGAGGAAGAGAGAGTTGTATGAAATGTACAGGCAGCAAGGAACAGATCAGATGCTCGAGGAGTATAAAAAGTGCAAGAAGCTACTTAAGAGGGAAATCAGGAGGGCTAAAAGAAGACATGAGGTTGCTTTGGCAGACAGAGTGAAGGAAAATCCAAAGAGCTTCTATAGGTATGTTAGGAGCAAAATGATAGTGAGGGATAAAATTGGTCCTCTTGAAGACCAGAGTGGTAGACTGTGTATGGAACCAAAAGAGATGGGGGAGATACTAAATGGTTTTTTTGCATCCGTATTTACTGAGGAAACGGACATGGAGTCTACGGAAATAGGGCAAACAGGTAGGGAGGTCATGGAACCTTTACAGATTAAAGGGGAGGAGGTGCTCGCTGTCTTGAGGCAAATCAGAGTGGATAAATCCCCAGGACCGGACAGGGTATTCCCACGGACCTTGAGGGAAGCTAGTGTTGAACTTGCAGGGGCCCTGACAGACATATTTAAAATGTCAGTATTCACGGGGGAGGTGCCGGATGATTGGAGGGTGGCTCATGTTGTTCCGTTGTTTAAAAAAGGTTCCAAAAGAAATCCGGGAAATTATAGGCCAGTAAGTTTGACGTCGGTGGTAGGCAAGTTATTGGAAGGTGTGATAAGGGATAGGATCTATAAATATTTGGATAGACAGGGACTTATTAGGGAGAGTCAACATGGCTTTATGTGTGGCAGGTCATGTTTGACCAATCTATTAGAGTTTTTCGAGGAGGTTACCAGGAAAGTGGATGAAGGGAAGGCGGTGGATGTTGTCTACCTGGATTTCAGCAAGGCCTTTGACAAGGTCCCTCATGGGAGGTTACTTAGGAAGGTTCAGTCGCTAGGTATACATGGGGAGGTAGTAAATTGGATTAGACACTGGCTCAATGGAAGAAGCCAGATGCTGGTTGTGGAGGATTGCTTCTCTGAGTGGAGGCCTGTGACTAGTGGTGTGCCGCAGGGATCGGTGTTGGGTCCATTGTTGTTTGTCATCTATATCAATGATCTGGATGATAATGTGGTAAATTGGATCAGCAAGTTTGCTGATGATACAAAGATTGGGGGTGTAGTGGATAGTGAGGAAGGTTTTCAAAGCTTGCAGAGGGATTTGGACCAACTAGAAAAATGGGCTGAAAAATGGCAAATGGAATTTAACGCAGACAAGTGTGAGATATTGCACTTTGGAAGGACAAACCAAAGTAGAACGTACAGGGTAAATGGTAGGACTCTGAAGAGTGCAGTTGAACAGAGGGATCTGGGAATACAGGTACAGAATTCCCTAAAAGTGATGTCACAGGTGGATAGGGTCGTAAAGAGTGCCTTTGGTACATTGGCCTTTATAAATCGGAGTATCGAGTATAAAAGTTGGAGTGTTATGGTAAGGTGATATAAGGCATTGGTGAGGCCAAATTTGGAGTATTGTGTACAGTTTTGGTCACCTAGTTACAGGAAGGATGTAAATAAGGTTGAAAGAGTGCCGAGAAGGTTCACAAGGATGTTGCCGGGACTTGAGAAGCTGAGTTACAGAGAGAGATTGAATAGGTTGGGACTTTATTCCCTGGAGCGTAGAAGATTGAGGGGAGATTTGATAGAGGTGTATAAGATTTTGATGGGTATAGATAGAATGAATGCAAGCAGGCTTTTTCCGCTGAGGCTAGGGGAGAAAAAGACCAGAGGGCATGGGTTAAGGGTGAAAGGAGAAAAGTTTAAAGGGAATATTAGGGGGGGCTTCTTCACGCAGAGAGTGGTGGGAGTGTGGAATGAGCTGCCGGATAAAGTGGTAAATGCGGGGTCACTTTTAACATTTAAGAAAATCTTGGACGGGTTCATGGATGAGAGGGGTGTGGAGGGATATGGTCCAAGTGCAGGTCAGTGGGACTAGGCAAAAAATGGTTCGGCACAGACAAGAAGGGCCAAAAGGCCTGTTACTGAGCTGTAATTTTCTATGGTTCTATGGTTCTATTGGGGGATTAGAGGTGGATGGGCAGGCGATGGGAATGTCACATACTGGATTTTATGAATCACATCACCTTCAAATCCTCTGGCAGGGGGAGAATAAAATCCAATCCTGTTGCCCTGAACAATTCTATCCTGACTACGATAATAAAGAAAAGTGAGAAAGACAGAATCAAAGATTACAAAAAAATGCACAGAGAAATCAAAGATGGCAAAATACAGGTTGGGAAGGATATGATTGCAAAAGAATAAAGCAATAGGCTGATTAATGATAAAAATGTTTTTACATTTGCTTTCCTATTTCTCTTGATAATCTGCTCCTGCTTACAGCAATAGCTGTAATTATAATGATCCTACAGTGTTTGAAACCAAATCATGAGGACAACTCTTCAGAAATGGCTTATTTATTTTACAGCTCTCTCTCGGGCTCTATATGCTGGTTGGGCTCAGGAATTAAACAGCATCGCTTATTAGTCCCAAAAGCAATGAGACTCATTAATCTTCCCCATCATTATCCATTCCTATCAACCTTTTCCTGTCATCTGCCACTGGGCCCACCACCCCCCACCCAGATCTGGGAATAATTTAAAACATTTAAACACGCTACAATTTTGAATTATTCTACTTCGCAAAACGTACCAGTTTTTCTAAGATGTCAGAAAAGTTTAGTGGGCAAGATTTTTAACATGATGCCCAGGGGTACAAAGGGGTATTGGAGGTCAGCCTCCCAAAATGGGAATTAACTGATGTTCACTTCCATTGAAATTGTTTCTAAAATGGACAACGGATCCCTTTTATGCTCAGGTGGCAAATTGGTAACCTAATTCTATGCTTTTAATATTTCAACTTCAATTATTTGGTAAATGCAACTGGATTATTCGGTTACTGAGGCGGCACAAAGAAGGGGCAGCACTGCTGCTCACAGCACCAGGGACTCAGCTTGGGTCACTGTCTGTGCAGAGTCTGCACACTCTCCCCATGTTTGCTTCGGTTTCCTCTGGGTGCTCTGGTTTCCTCCCACAGTCCAAAAGACGTGCTGGTTAGGCGGATTGGCCGTGCTTAATTCTCCCTCAGTGTACCCGAACAGGCGCCGGAGTGTGACAACTAGGGGATTTTCACAGTAACTTCATTGCAGTGTTAATGTAAGCCTATTGATGTCACTAATAAATAAACTTAAACTTAATTCAATTTAATAAAACAGAAGAATTTTTCGTTTCTAAACATTCACTCACATCACTATATGGAATATTGTTGCTGCTCATCTCCTCTTTCCATATTTGAATCAAAAGGTTCCTGTATTCCTGATTAAATGGGCCAGAGTAGGAGAGGAATCCGGTGGCCAGCAACACATCACCCACTAATCGAATAATCTGATCCTGGAAAAGTTTACTGCTTTCTGTCCACCGAATCTGCGGCATTGTCAAAGAAAATAATATTAAATGGCTTCACTGAATTGCTTTCCAACTTTATTTACATTTTTAATTCCAAAGTTCAGCTCTATATTTTATTAATTGTGTCTACCTTTAATACCAGTATTGATAAATGTCCCCACACTTCAGTAAATGGGAATGTTTCATATAGCTGCCTGTTTACAGATATTGGACAGGATTTTAACTGACAACAAGTTTCCAATGGGGAACCACTGATTTTGGTTCATGGCATGAGGTCATGGTGATTTTAGGTGCTGGGCCTAATTAATATGCTGTCAGTCGTAGTATTCCAAAATCTGAGCGAGAGTTCGAAGAGATTGAGCAATGTTCTGAACTATAGGAGCAAAGCTGAAGGATCTACATAACCATCCAAACTTTCCAATTGTATTGCAGCTACTGACATTGTTTAAGTTGTGATAATTGTCTGATTTAGCTACCTGGATCGTTTCCATTCAACTTGTTCGTGAGAAATTGGGATTGCTTGAGTCCATTTATTGGGCACAATAAATGCTCTGAGAGCTCCCACATTCAACCTATGATGTCTGCACACACTTGTGGGCTGAATTGCACTGGATGCCATGTTGGTGAGGGCATTTATCTGCGCCCTCAGTGAAGTACACAGAGCAGGTAGCAGGCAGTAATTACACACAGGTTAGTTTCTGGTTGATTTCTTCTTGGGTGCTGCTTAAATTGTACAAATGTTTGTCATTTTGTTCTATGATTTGAAGTTGTAAAAGTCTACAGGAAATGATGTAGCAAGTCCTGCCAGACTTTTTGCTGACATCATGGTTTTGGCATAAACCGGCAGGATGTACTAGTAGCAAACTTCTTGGGATACAGAATGACTTCTGTGCATTCACATTCTGAGTTGGAACAAGGGCGCTTTAAGAGACCGATCATGTGACATCCTGATGATGTCATCAGCCGTTTGTGCAGGCAAATGGGCAGTCTATCTGAACAGGCTGTTAACACCTTTCCAATAAAGCTCTTGCTTGTTTGGACCTTTGTGATGTGCAAGCCCAGCCTTCAAAAATATCACACTTGGAGAATAAACAGAGAACATGTACACCATAGCAGAAGCCACTGGAAAATGGCGGAGGAGAAAGGGCTGAAGAGTTCTCAGCAGACTGTTCAGGTTCTGCTGCCTGAACATCAGCATGAAAGGTGAGGAATTTAATCCAGCAACTGGGGTCCTGCCTGCCAGCTGAAGAGCTGGCAAAAGCACTGTATCACCTCTGTTGGGAAAGGCCTGTTGCATTAAGTGCCACTCTGATGCTAAACTGGCCAGCAGGGGGCCTTTCCTGAGATTTAGGACCCAGGGACAGAAATACCACCCTCCGAGAGCCAAGCAGGGATCAGCAGCTGTCCATTGCTCATCAGCGCCACCAAGAGTGATGGCAGTTGTCAGCTGCGCACCCACCAGAGGCCAAGATCACGGAGAGATCCAGAGGTGAGAATGCGGGCCGGGGGTTTCTGGATCTGGCTAGAGATGGGCCCCCGGCGTCCCCCATTTTTCGGGCTTCCTGCATGGCGTATACCTCAGCAATTGAATATTCCTCCGCCCCTCCCACGCTCTACCAGCCCAAGCACCACCTCCCCTCGCTGGTTTTTACTTGATTCTGTGGTAACTATATTAAATTTATACATAACAATTTAATATTTGTCCAGATTCAACAAATGGTCCTTACTGAATGTTATTATTGGGTTTAAGGTGAATTTAGTTTTACCTTTTCACCCCCAAGGCCTTCAATGAGGGCAGTGGCATTATTCATTTTCTTCCTGCAGGCTTCTGCATCATCAAGTAGTGTTTGTTTTTCTGACATAGCGGCATCATACATGGCCTGCACTTCATCCAGCTCTCGCTGCTTGTCATCAAGCTGTACCTGGGCATTGTGTAATTCCTCCTTGGCAACAACTAATCGGGCCTCTTGCAGAGTCAGATTTGCCTTTTTGCAAATAGACGCATCAAAGTAAATAAACAGTGTGAACAAAGCAAACTATATCTCAGTTGGGGTACTTAAATTTCTGCCGGCATGTTAAAATCCATTAACTGCTCACTTAGTATTTCACATAAAATGTAAATTAAAACCATTAGACTTTCATTAACACAGTCACATTTACAATAAAATAATCAGGTCTTTAGAGTTGAGTTTTGAGAAAAATTCCTGATTTGCATATAAGCATAAATATTCAGCTTAATAGCCGAATTTGGAGCACATGATAAAACAACCAAATATTGCACCCAATTACAGCAAACACAGCTGGAGGATGCTCATACATAGAGTGGACTTCCTCTGTTTACAGAGGCCATCTCATATGCATTCTCTCTCTATATTTTTGCATACACATTGGCATACAAATGCAGCATAATCCAGACAAAGAAATTGGAAGCAGGTCATAGCTTACAATAAAAAGCTTTCGAAGCAGCAAGATATTATTTCTCCAGTGAATAGCAACATAAAATCAATCATCCAAAAACTTTTATAGGAAGCAAATTGCCGGTCAAATTATTTCACATAGCATTGTACATTAGTCATAAGTTGTGCAATTTAATACTGATATTATACCTTCAGTGGAAGCACTTCTTTATTAATATCAAAAAAGCTTGCCATGGCCTTGGTCCACGAACATAGGCCTGCAACGTTGCCACACACCTTCTTGGCAGTTTCAAGGTTATAGTCATCCATATCCAGGTAAGGTTGCAGCAAATCTACAACCTCTCCAGTGATAGAATCCTGCACATTAAACAAAGTCTGCTAAGTCCTTTTTGCAGAGTAAATTAATTGGTTATACAAAGTTATATGGAGACTGAAAATGAATGCAAACAGAACATCTCATTGGCAATGGAACGTTTGATTCCACTAAAATGAAGTATTTTTGACAGTCATATATAATCGCAATAGTATAAAACATCATCACATATGACGTTTCACACTGCTTAGCTGAATTAGAGAACAGCACAATTATTAAATATTGAAAGGACATGCAATGGTTATTCATGAATGAACATTTTTTTGAGATTCTATTTGTTTCTAGATTTAATATTAGCTAGGAACATGCATGCAAACATACAATTCTGCCATTTGATAAGATCATTGCTGATCTGATTGCCACATGCCCATAAGGGTGCCTTTTCAATTTCACATCCATTTAAATTAATGGTTGGAAATCTATTTATTGGTCAGAGTTTTCTGGCCATTCACACTGGTAGGAATTTCCGGTCCCACCGACAGCACACCCCAAACGGCAGCGGTTTTTACAGGATGTGTCAGAATGACCCGATACAGCCCTGCACCAGACCAGGAAAATCACTCTATTTATTTCGTAAAAGCAAATTATTGCGGATGTTGGAATCTGAAAGCAAAAGAGAAAATGCTGAATGGCAAACAGCAGAGAGGCTGAAATCAGAGGGTAAGCTGTGACAGATGAAGATGTGGGGCAGGAGGGAGATATTTATTTTTCCTGGCTAGAATTCTGATTCTCCTGCCAGGAGAGAACTCTAGGATATGAGTGGTTATATGCGCTGTTAATATCTATGGACCTGAAAATCTAATGGGTATAGGCAGCAAGATGCACCCAACCAGGTCTACTCAGCTACATACTCCACCAAAGTTCCCAGGGTCAAAAGAGCACCCGTACTATTGCGGGCACTGCATCTGGGACCTTTGTCACTGACTTAAAGTTGCCAGTTCTCCTTCCCAAAAACCCATATACAGGTGTACTTTCTGTTCCTAATTTGTTTTATTAGTGTCACAAGTAGGCTTACATTAACACTGCAATGAAGTAACTGTGAAAATGCCCCGGTCGCCACACTCAGGTGCCTGCTCAGGTACAATGAGGGAAAATTTAGCATGGCCAATGCACGTAACCAGCACAGCTTTCCAATTGTGAGAGGAAACCAGAGCATCCGAAGGCTAGATAAAAGTGGTGTGTTTCTCTAAGGAGTGAGATTGGATACTCCCTCCAGATTTTATGATGAATCATATACTGCATTCACTCCATGAATTATTTTATGATTCATGTGAGACTATTAAAAAAGAAATTAGAACTTCCAGTAAATAGCTGAAAGAATTACACAAAATTAATATTTTTAAGATGTTTACTGTAATGAAAGACTAAAAGCAATATTAACTAAACAGTCTCTTTGTAGGCAATTTACACTTTAAGCCACAAAATGGAATATCCCCTTTTTATTTTTACCACAACCAAAAAAAATGCAATTCACAGGTATACATTACACTGGCTTTGAACAGACATTTAATTTTCCCAGAATCAATCCACATTGATTCTTAACTCCTGAGGGTTTACTTCTGTCCACTTCCTTTCTCAATAACTTCTAATCCCAGAACTGTCCTTCATGGTAATAGTACTACAGGAGATCTTCCCTAATGCAAGCTCAGCAAATCTTGTATCCTTAACACTTCACAAATATGGCCTTTTCAATCCAAGCTTGAGCTTCCACCTGCATTCCAGTACAGTGAACCACAGAGATGTTTGGCCTTTAGCTGCATTCTCCCTCTCTCTCTCCATCTCTCGGAATCTGATAGACTCACCTATATGTGATATTCAGTGATATTTTCAGGAAACCTGTAACCCAGTATTGCAATGGGCCCCTCTGTACCCTTCCCATCTGAAAGCCCACCACTATGTAAATGTGAATCACATGGGTCCTGTATCCAAATAGGGATGCTGAGTATCTTTCCTTGTGAGCCAACTCTTTTTCATCGTGGAACAGATTAAAACACAATTGTTTACAATGTGACAATATCAACACTTTTCTTTGACTTTGTAGGCATCAGCTTAGATTTTCATAATGACAGAGAGACTCTCTGCCATTGGGAAAATGGTAGAAAAGGGAGAAGCAGAAACTTGGAGGTCCCACCCCTGAACACTGTACCTACTATTTTCATGGGGGTGGGAATGGATCCAGGTTGGGATTTGCATATGTATGTTACATGGAACAGCAGCTGCCCATATAAATCAGTAGCTGCCTCCGCTCATCACTCAAAAACAGCTTCTTCCCTGCTGCCATCGGACTTTTGAATGGACCTACCTTGCATTAAGTTGACCTTTCTCTACACCCTAGCTATGACTCTAACACTGCATCCTGCACTCTCTCCTTTCCTTCTCTATTTACAGTATGTTTTGTCCATATAGTGCGCAAGAAACAATACTTTTCACTGTATACTAATAAATGTGACAATAACAAATCAAATCAAATCACATTTAATATTGGTGACCTAGGTGTGTGAAACACGATGTCCATAGGTTAGACTTTGCAGGAGCAGGTTTAGGCTTTGAGGAATCCTTTGGAGAGGTGAGGTGCCCTTTTGGAGTGGTAGCGTAACCCTTTGGATATGGTCCTGGGTCAACTATGGGAGAAGTCAGATGCCATTTGGGGTGGCCATATGTCCCTTGGGAGAGGTAAGGTGCCTCTTGTTGACTTATTAAGAGTAAGCATGAATGTGCATAAAAAATGCAAAAACCCATCAACTGTCAAGCATATTGGAACTGTTAAAAGTATAAAAATGAACTGTCAAAGGCAGCTGTCAAAAGTGTCAAAATGAACTGTCAAGCTGTTAATGCTTTTAAAACTTTAAATATTTGAAAAAATGTCTGGAGTGTTTAAAAAAATCATTGATTGCTACTTCACTCTGTTTTCATAAGCCAATGCCATTACTGAATCAGTATTGCAATATCTCAGTAGGGTGCCTTCCATTTCATGGTTTGATTGACAACTTCAAGTGATTATGGACTCTTGAAAGGGGGGCTATGAATTCCCATTGGGATTAAGCGCTTAAATGAAATGTTTGCTTTTATAAGGATACAGCTGAAGGAATGTAAAAGTAGTGAATTAGTTTTTATGAATTAGGTTGATTGACCATGCTAAATTGCCCTTTAGTGTCAGTGGGACTAGCAGGGTAAATAAGTGGAGTTAAGGGGATGGGGCCTGGGTGGGATTGTGGTCGGTGCATACGCAATGAGCCAAATGGCCTCCTTCTGCACTGTAGGGATTCTATGAACTCGAATTAATGTTTTTGTTTTAGTTCTGCAACAGATATTTAGAGAATTTTATTTTATTTAATCTCAACATGGGTCCTGAGGTTTGTCCCTGGTGTATATGGGGTGAGTTGGCACAGTAGGTGTAAGGTCAAAGAGTGATGGGTGAGGAGAAATAGGTTGGCATGAGTTGGCACTGAGGATATAAAGGGCCATAGGGGTGGGTGGAGGGGCATACATTGGCATGGAGCATTTGAGGAGCCCTGGATGGTGAACAGCTTGCATGAGGATGGGGCTTGGTTACTTTGTGGAGTATGAGGATGGTTAAGACTGGAGGGCTGCTTCTTAGTTCATTGTTTTTTAAAAATATCTTGGACACAGTGCTGGAGCAGAGAGGCAGGCCTTCTGCCCCGCCCACCTCCACACCAGGCAGCATCTGCAAATGGTTCCAGGAGAACCCCCACCATTGTGGAACAAAAATCCCAACTTTTGGGTTATTCTTTTCAGGTTTGGGAATGTGGAGCAGGGAAATGCCCCAACTCTGCGCTCCTGACCCGGGGGTGAAAATTAATTCCTTCCAGTCTGAGTGCTGTTGGCACACAAGTTGCTGACATTGTCTCCACGTATAAACATCTTGGACCCCTTCCCAGTGAAATAATCTGGGTCTCCTTTAATCTCTTAACAAGCAAACTAGCCATGTTTACTGTCAAGCAGCCTGCAGAATAGATCACATGATCCATGTAGTAGCGGGCCCCTTTAAGGAGCGTAGATTGCGAGGATCATGTGACCCAATCACCCAATGGGGAACGAGTGTGGGGAGCTGCAAGTGTTAACATCATGAACGTTTTCTGTCTATTTATCTGATTGTAAATAAACCGTTATAGTTCCTTGTACTAACTGGTGGTCGCCAATCCTTGCATTAACTACAATCCCTTTAATTTTACCTGAAATTTTAAGAAGCCCCAAAACATAACAATCTTATCAACTGTAACAATTGGAAATTATTTTCCACAAACATTACAATTTTGATTAAATGTAACCATCAAAATGCCAAAAGAAATTTTAAGATGCATCATGGGTTTTCTCAAATTAAAAAAAAATGATTCTCAAAACAATTGCAATGACATAAGTTGTTGAAGAGAAATCATTAATTGAAAAAGCAATTTAGATGGAAATGACATTATTAGTAGCAAAGTCCTGAAGGTAATAACTCTCAGTGTGATTTCAATCCTCCCTGACCATGGCAGTCAACTAAACAATCAAATATTCGTACCAGTTGCTACTCCTATGGCCCTAAACGCTATCAGCTGCCTCTTAGCCTTAATTGTTTAAAATTACCACTTCACACTTAGAACACATATGTCACCATGCTTTCTTAATATTTTTAGGCGTCAAATCTTATTATCTATAGTCTCCATCACTATTCCTATTCCAATCTTTATGTATTTCTCATTAATTCCAATATGTCTCATTTCTATATTTTTCTAAATAAAGTACCTTCCTTCATTTAAAAAAAATATTGTCCATGGGATGTTGATGTCGCTGGCATTCCAAACATTCCCAAATGAGACCAGTGTTGCAGCTAACAGATGTACCAATGAATGGGTTCATTAATTTAATTCCTCACATAGATCACTGCCTATTAGCAACATTGTCGTCATTTAAGTCTGATGTGTTCCTGGATATCCAACATGCAACTTACTTGACATCTGATCATGTAATATCTAGTCATGTGACATCAGATCATAGAATCTACAGAGCAGAAGGAGGCCATTTGGCCCATCCAGCCTGCAGCGGCAACAATCCCACCCAGGTCCTATCCCCGTAACCCCACGTATTTACCCTCCTAATCCCTCTGTCACTAAGGGGCAATTTATCATGGCCAATCAACTTAACCCACACGTCTTTAGACTGTGGGAGGGAGGGTGACCTACCACCTAAAATAATAAAATTCACTTGCAAAAGTCAAACAGTCAGTGGTGATTTTCCTGCTGTTAAAACCAGCGGGATCTTTTGGTCCCGTTGACGGCATGCCCTGCCGTAGGTTTCCCAGCAGCAGGGGGATGAAATCAATGGGAAATCCCATTGACAGCGGCGGGATGGTGGGATCGTACTGCTGGGTAACGGCAGGCCACCTCCCGCCACTGATAATTACACCATGGGGTGGGGGTTACAAAGAAAATCCCTCCCACAAAATTACCAGGTAATGAGACTGCAATTCCCACAATATGCTTAACTGTATTTCCTGATATTTTAAGTGGGATTAATCCTCTTGGGCATTACTTTAATAGCTGAATGTCTATGAAATTACTTGAACTCTTTTATAATAAATTTATGGCTTCCTTAATGTCAGGCAGTGATGGCCTGACATTGTAAGATGTAGATCCACACTTTTCCTGAACATGATTACCATGTCATTCGTCATATCTAGCGTCATCTGTGCTTTTTTTGTCGAAAATCTACTTAGCAATAGGGATATCTCACTAAGTACCACCTCAGTGGTGATAAAAAGACTGATCCCAGCCACCCTGCAAGACAGGACTACCCTTTTGGAAGACATGAGCATGTTATCACAGTGGCATAGTGGTTAGCTGTGGCTGCTGTGATAACATGCTCACAGCACCATGGGCCCAGGTTCAATTCCAGCCTAGGGCAACTGTGTGGAGTTTGCACGTTCTTCCCGTGGGTTTCCTCTGGATACTCCAGTTTCCTCCAACAGATACATGAGTTAGGTTGATTGGCCATGTTAAATTGTCCCTTAGCGCCAGGGGAATTTGCAGGGTAAATGCGTAAGGTTATGGGGATAGGGCCTGAGTGGGATTGTTGTCGGTGCAGACTCAATGGGCCAAATGGCCACCTTCTGCACAACACCAGATTAAAGTCCAACAGGTTGAAAATACCAGGGTGTAACACTGACCACCCTCATTCCCACTGAACTCAAAGAACAAAGAAGAGTACAGCACAAGAACAGGCCCTTCAAAGTCTGTACCTTTCAGACTTGAGTGGTTGCAAAGACTTGCATTCCAATCATTATTCTGTAAATTGAGTTTGTGTCTCTGTATGTCCTGTTTGTGAGCAGATCTCCCACTCCACCAGACGAAGGAGCAGCGCTCCAAAAGCTAGCAGCGTTTGCTACCAAATAAACCTGTTGGACTTTAACCTGGTGTTGTTAGACTTCTTACCACCTTCTGCACTGCAGGGATTCTATGATGCTATGAAACCTGAAGTAGGTAGAGCTTTCATACTCCTTGACCCTCCATGCCAACCTGCCTCATCAAGGGACACCAGGTAGCAGTTAAGCCAGTCTGCCTTACAACTGTGGAAGTGTTATTGCTCTATGAAATTATTTGAGAAGTGCAAAATTAGTGCTATTGCAAGTGAGTTCTAATTGGCCAGATTTCTGCTGGTAAGTCTTGTAGATAGTCTGCAGTTTAGACAAAACTCATGCAGCAGAAACTGAGGAAGTTAGCATTTGCATTTGCTATCATTAAAATAATACGAAAGTGGCTATTTGGAAAAGTGAGGATTATTTAAGTGAATTTTCATTAAAATTTGGACAGAACAGCATTTTCAAATGTGAGTGTTTTCATCCCTGCATCTCCCTCTCACCAGGTCAGTCATTGTGGCATCAGAAGAGGCCTAAAAAGAAATCCTTATCATTCAGATAGCACTCCCTTCCTAAGAGCAGTGTAGGTGGATCGTAGTGTTTCTCAAAGGCAATTAGGGATGGGCAACAAATGCTGGCCAAGTCAGTGGTGCCCACATCCCATGAAAGACTAAAAAAAGAGCCTGTAC
The DNA here is from genome assembly GCF_964213995.1 of Mustelus asterias. Taxonomy (NCBI): domain Eukaryota; kingdom Metazoa; phylum Chordata; class Chondrichthyes; order Carcharhiniformes; family Triakidae; genus Mustelus; species Mustelus asterias. Next base: position 56,552,546 of record NC_135802.1, read on the forward strand.
TTTCCTAAGTTCCTTCTGATTTTCCCAGTGCCATGGCTGAGCTATTGAATGAATACATCTGGCTTTACCAAGGAAGAAGATGTTGTGCAGGTAATGGTGAAAGAGGAAGTAGTTCAGACACGTGAAGGCTTTAAAATTGATAAAGGGGAAGTATTGGATAGGTTGTCTGTTATTAAAGTTGAGAATGCATCAAGGCCAGATGAGATTCATGCAAGGATACTAAGTGAAAGAGAGTGGAAATATGTGAAGGCATTAGCCATAATTTTTCAATCTTTCTTCGGCTCAGGGATGATGCAAGAGGATTGGAAAATTGCAACTTGTCAGTCAGTCAAATTTTAGTAGCACAGGATATTGTAGAAATGATAATTTTGGACTAAATTTATAGTCACTAGGTTAATTAAGGAAAGTCAGCATGATTTATTAAGAGGGAGTTATGTTTAACTAACTTGCTTGATTTTTTGTCAAAGAAACAGGGGTTAATGTTATTGATGTGGTAATGCTGTTGATGTTGTGTACTTGGGCTTCCAAAAGGTATTTGATAAAGTGCCACATAACAGACTTGTGAATGAAGTTAGAGTGCATGGAATAAAAGAGACAGTAGCAAAATTGATATGAAGCTGGCTGTGTGATGGGAAAGAGGATCACAGAATTACAAAATCACAGAATTGTTACAGCGCATCATGTTCGGCCCATTGGCCTGAATGAGCAATTCACAAAGTACTATTCTCCTGCCTTCTTTTTGCAACCCTGTACATTCTTGCTTTGCAGATTACAGTTTAATTTCCCTTTGAATGCTTCGATTGAACCTGCCTCAACCACACTCAAAGGCAATGCATTCCAGACCTAAATCACTTGCTGTGTGAAAATGTTTTTTCTAATTTAGCCTTTGCCTTTTTTGTCAATTACTTTAAATCTCAGCCCTCTCATTCTTGATCCTTTCATGAGAGGGAACAGTTTATTTCTATCTCTCTATCCAGACCCCTCGAGACTTTGAATATCTTCATCAAATCTCCTCTCAGCCTCCCTTTCTCCAAGAAAACAGTACTAAATTCTCCAATCTATCTTCATAACTGAAGTTCTTCATTCTTAGAACCATTCACATGAACTGGATGCAACACCCTAGCGAAGACCAAATTAGTGTTTTACACAAATTTAACATAACCTTTCTACTCCATGGGGGCGATTTTGAGCCCGCACCCTCCGTCTGCGGAAATGGCGGGGCATACTCAAAATCCGTAGAATGTGATTAATGCCAGCGAATTTCAGAGTTCCAGTCTTCCAGCGCCCTCACTGGTGGAGTGGCATGAAACATGCCGTGGGACCACAGAAAACTCTTTTTAATACAGTAACATGCCATTAGCGAGCACTCTCTCCGGGACTAGCCCCCTCACCGGATATTCAGCGGACTATCATCATGGGCCTAATGGCCTCCTTCTGTGCTTTAACCAATCTATGATTCTATGATTAAAACCAATTGCAGTCTCTTCAAGAAAAACATTTGATTTCGATTTGATTTATTATTGTCACATATATTAACATACAGTGAAAAGTATTGTTTGTTGCGCGCTATACAGACAAAACATACCGTTATTGGCTGAAATCTTACCACCATTCAGGTTGGCAAGATTTTCCCATCCCACCGCGGTGAATGGAGATTTGGCTGGCCACCAAATTCTCCAACCTCATTGCAGCGGGAACATGATGTGAACATCAGGAACATCAAGCCCATTATCTTTTTTCCAAGAAGTAAATTTAAATGTTCCTCTTTAATTTTGAAAACTTCTCATTTGAAATGTAACATTTTCCTGTGACATTAGATTCTCACTGGGTTCAGTGAATTCTTTTTAGATATGTACACTAATTATTCTCCTTCAATAGAGTAGATGTTGAATGAGGGGAAATAACTTTCCATTTTCATTATACATACACCTGATTGGAACAAGAACAGAGATGGTAGGGAATCCAGCTTTGGAACATCACTGGTGGGACATGCAATCAGGCCAAAAGGCACCTCTCAGTTTTGGGTGGAGTATAGATAAAACGATTTTCATTATAAAAGGGGCTTAACCTGTATATAATAAACCAAGTTCCCACTTTTATCTAAATGGATTCAAACTGTGATCATTCACAACTGAATCCAACTCACATAGATAGAAATGACTAGCCTGTTACCTTTGCAAATGTCAGCAACATGTTAAGAAATGATGAGTTGTTCATCAGCTTTGAAGCTTCAGCCCATGAAGGTTTCACACAAGGTCGATCTGGATCAAGGGTCACAAGATCTACTTTTCTTTGGAACAGAAGCAGCACACAGTCCATGATTCGCATGATCAAGTGAGGTGGTTTGCCTAATTTGCGCACTGTTGCAATATCAGCTGGTTTGATAGTCTGTAAATGTTTTAAAACAATGTTAGTTATATTTTGTGACAAAAATGTTGAATTATCTTACGCATCAACATTTAAAGATTCTATTAAATTACTCTTTAATAAACCAATACATGATGCAATTTATCAGTTAAGCATGATGTTACAACACTCATTATATTAATATTGCAGCTTAATTTATTCAATATAGGTAAATGCATGCTGGTACAAATACATCATGCTAAGTCTGACCTTCGATGCCTGCAAAGTGATCATTGACCTGTTCAGCAAAATACAGGTGATCCATTCCATTAAATAACCACCTAGGTGGCAAAAATTAAAATGTATTCCCTCCTCAAAATAATATTGTACAATAAAGTTAGGAGGGCTCTACTTATTATTGCTGCTACATATCCCAGCTACACTAAATACATTTGCTTTTTCTGCCAATTCATATTCATAGGTTCCAAGCAAACACGCTTACAATTAGAACTGAACATTAGCAAGTTATAGTAAGACAAAAGCTGATTTCATGTAGAGTGGGGATTTTGGACAGGCAGAGAGAGCCACCTAAGCTACATCTCTGCAGCAAATTCATTTAAGATTTAGCAATTTGAATCCTGCCAGATTGGTAGTGCAAAGCCTCTGGTTTGCTGGAGGCAATTATCTACAATAAATCCCTATACAAGTTACTGCATTTACAGAAATCTCCCTCTGGTATTCTCAGAAATGATCTTCTTTGGCATCTCTGCTTTATAACCACAACAAGGACTTATATTTACAGAACACTTTGAAAATAATAAAACATCTCAAGGCGCTTCTCAGGAGATTATCAGACATTAATTGATGCCAAGCCAAAGAAGGTGACATTAGGTCAAGCATTCAAATGCTTGATCAAAGAGGTAGATTTTAAGCAGCATCTTAAAGAAGGAGATGGGGGTGAAGCAGTTTGTGACAGAATTCCAGAGCTTAGGGCCCAGGCACCTATAGGCATGGCTGTCAATTGACCTGCTAAAGAAGTCGGGGATCACAAGAGGTCAGAGTTGGAGTCGTACGGAGCTCTTAGAGGGTTGTCAGGCTAGGGGAAGTTGTAGAGAAAGGAAGGGTGAGGCTGTAGAGTTTTATGAACATGGATGGAAGATCTCCTGATGATAGAATTGCAGACAACCACAGGGACTCTTCTTGTGGGACTAACAGTCCGCACCATTGGGTCCTTCATGCCTTAACTAATGTGACAAATCACATCGACTTTTATCTTCATGAAAAGGGGGAGAGAGGTTCATCACAGCATCCGTCAGCCATTCGTCTATATGTCTTGACATTAGTTTTTCTTTATTTTCAACCTTACCTATCATTTGTTTCTCCCACTCAATCTTTTCAAAGGCTACCAATTTTCTCTCCACACATTATTAGTCCCTATAAAGGCTCACAGATTTATTCATTCCTGACACAGCCACTTCTTTTAAAGTGGCCTCCTTTTCCTTAAAATGGAGCTGCTAGTTCCTATGCAAGCTGTTAGAATGTTCTGCCACAAGCTGTGTGTCAAGTACCAGTAGTGCAAAAACATACTTAAGCTATATACCTGAACTGCACTTAACATAATCGGCGAACTCAGCTCCCCATTGTCCCAGCGTGCACTGCAGCCCATGAAAAGTGGCTACTGTGTTAGTTACATAAATGAACGCAACAGCAACGATATAAAGATTACAGATGTGAGGAAATTGACAGTTATTAAGACCTGCTGTTATAACCAGGTAGTTTCAGAACAAGATCACTAAAACACAAGGCTGAGAACTGAAATTTAAATAACTTATGGGACTATAACAACACTGATTCATAGAAATGTAGAAACTAGACATAGGAGTAGACCTTTTGGCCCTTCGAGCCTGCTCCACCATTCATTTTGATCTTGGCTGACCATCAAGTTCAATATCCTGATCCCCCTTCCCTCCATATCCCTTGATCCCTTTAGCCCCAAGAGCAATATCTAATTTCTTCTTAAAATCAGATAACGTTTTGGCCTCAACTACATTCTGTGATAGGGAATTCCATACATTCATCACCCTCTGGGTGGCGAAATTTCTCCTCACCTCAGCTCTAAAAGGTTTACCCCTTATCTTCAAACTATGACCCCTAGTTCTGGACACCCCCACCATTGTGAACATTCTTTCTGAATCTACCCTGTCTAACCATGTTAGAATTTTGTACATTTCTGTGAGATCCCCTCTCACTCTTCTTCTAAACTCCAGTTGATTCCAGAGTTGAGAGGGTTGGCTTATGAGGAGAGACTGAGTAGACTAGGGCTATACTCATTGGAATTCAGAAGAATGAGGGGAGATCTTATAGAAACATATAAGATTATGAAGGGAATAGATAAAATAGAGGCAGGAAGTTGTTTCCACTGGCGGGTGAAACTAGAACTAGGGGGTATAGCCTCAAAATAAGGGGAAGCAGATTTAGGACTGAGTTGAGGAGGAACTTCTTCACACAAAGGGTTGTGAATCTGTGGAATTCCCTGCCCAGTGAAGCAGTTGAGGCTACCCCATTGAATGTTTTTAAGGCAAGGATAGATAAATTTTTGAACAGTAAAGGAAGTAAGGGTTATGATGAGCGGGCAGGTAAGTGGAGCTGAGTTCACAAAAAGATCAGCCATGACCTTATTGAATGGCAGAGCAGGCTCGAGGGGCCAGATGGCCTACTCCTGCTCCTAGTTCTTATGTTCTTATGAATATAATCCTAACTGACTTAGTCTCTCCTCATAAGACAGGTCTGCTATCCCACGAATCAGCCTGGTTAGCCTTCGTTGCACTCCCTCTATGGCAAGGACATCCTTTCTCAGGAAAGGATATCAAAACTGCACACATTTCACTGCAATGAGAAAATCATATGATCATAAGAAATAGGAGTAAATCATGTGGCCGATCAAACCTGCTCCGCCACTCAGTAAGATCATGGCTTATCTGATTGTGGCCTTAACTCTAGTATCCTGCCTGAACCCCATAACCATCAACTCCATTGTAGGTCAAAATTCTGTCTAAATCAGCCTGGAATACATTCAATGATCCAGCCTCCACTACTCTGTGAAAAAATATTTGAAGAACTAACAACGCTTTGACAGAAGAAATTCCTCATCTTCCATGTCTTCAATTATATCCTTTATTTTTAAACTGTACCTATTAGTGTGAAGTATTATTATATATATTACTGCCATTGAGACCCACTATCTCTTGTAAAGAAAAGGTCAAATAGTACTGTCAGATAGTTAAGATAAAATATTCCTTTTCTTTAATACACCCAGCAAAAAATGATTTCCCAAATGCTTATTTTAACAAGGGCCCATTTCTGTCACATTCTCTTAGATAGGTAATATTTTTAACTTAATAAAAGCAAATTCCTGCTGTAATTTGAAACCAAAAGAGAAAATGCTGGAAAATCTCAGCAGGTCTGGCAGCATCTGTAAGGAGAGAAAAGAGCTGACGTTTCGAGTCCAGACCTGCTGAAATTTTCCAGAATATTCTTAACTTGTTCACATTTCAAACATCAATGTTCTTACGACTTCACACACACTCAATCAAGTCCATACTCAGCTGGGAAATTTTATTAGGAAAGCCATTATGCATTGTGCAATGTCACTTAACAAAATGTTATTCTGCTTGACACTAGGACCTGGAAATTCATGCCAATGGGTCACAGTTTAATTGTTAAACTTTTGTCTGAATCTGAAAGCAACAATAATTATATTTATATAGACTTTTAACATCATGAATCATACCAAAGTACTTCACAGGTGCATTCTCAAACAAAATATGACACCAAACCACACAATGAGATATAGGCCTGGATTTTCATCCTCAAGGTGAGTAGCAAGGGTCCCAGTTCAGCCCACCTGTCTCAGAAGAAACTGCTCGCAAGGACCAGATCATCAATGTGGGAGGGGTTTGTGCAGGCTGGAATTGGGCTGGAGTTCAGAGGCAGCCACAGGGCTGCTGGGTGTAATGTAATGGAGTTTGCTTTGTCATCAGTGCAGGTTGCACGGAAGTCCTGAAAATCAGAAACCTTGGGAATGGGAATGGAAATCCTGGGCACTGGATCCAAGCACCATTTTTAAAGGACTCCCAAGTCATCCCAACTTGGTGAAAATCCAACCCATTAGTCAGGTGACCAAACACAGAGTCAAAGAGGTAGATTTTAAGGAATGCCTTAAAGGAAGAAAGCGTGGTCGAGAGGTGTGAGGGGAGGGGTGGGAAATTCTCGTGCTTAGGTCTTATGCAACTGAAGACACAGGCAATTATGGAGCAACCAAAATTGGGAGTGTTCAAGAAGCCAAAACTAGATGAGTGTAGTTGACGGTTTTGAAGCTGGATGAGATTACAGAGATAGGGATTACAGAGATTATAGAGATTACAGAGATATGATGAGATTACAGAGATAGGGAGAGGCAAAGTCACAGAAGGAATGGAAACAAGGATGGAATTTTTAAAATCAAGATACTGCTTCACCAGGGGCCCAGAAAGCACAGAGGTAAGAAGTGAATGTGACTTAGTGTGAGATAGCAGAGTTTTGGATGAACTCAAGTGGACAGAGGATAGAATACAGCAGACCAGCAGGAAGTGTGTGTAAATAGTCAAATCCAGAGATGACAAAGACATGAATAAGGATTTCAGCAGCAAATGTACTGTGACAGGGATGAAGTCAGACAATACTACAGAGGTGAAAATAGGTGACTTTGGGGATGGTAGGAATATGGCAGGTAACTCAACTTGGGGGTCTAACCTGACATCAAAGTATAGTCTCAGATTACTGTCAACGAAAGAGATGGAGGGAAACATTAGGGAATGGAGTTGGGAGCAGGGAGCAAAAAGCAATGCCTTCAGTATTCCCAATGCCTAATTGTCTAAACCTGCAAATTATAGTTATGAATATGACAAGACCAAAAAAGCTATGGGGAATTAAATCAGCAAAAGATATACAATTCAGAAGTTATTCTATTCCTTCTTTCCAATAAAATTGCATGTTCCTCAGACATATCAGTGCTGTCAGTTGTACATGTTTAAGTTTATTTATTTAAGTAGGCTTACATTCACACTGCAATTAAGTTACTGTGAAAATCCCCTGTCGCCACACTCCGGCACCTGTTCGGGTCCACTGAGGGAGAATTTAGCATGGCCAATGCACCTAAACAGCACGTCTTTCGAACTATGGGAAGAAACTGGAGCACCCGGAGGAAACCCACACAGACACAGGGAGAAAATGCAGACTCTGCAGAGACAGTGACCCAAGCCGGGAATTGAAACTGGGTCCCTGGCATTGTGAGGCAGCAGTGCTAACTCCTGTGCCATCATGTCACCCTTATGTTTTTATAAATAAATAATCCAAAATACAAGGAGAAGATTACAGTTATGATAAAATTCTGGCAATGATGTAGGAATGCTGACTAGCAAGTAGTTTGGTACATTTCATCCACATGGCTTTGAATTACTATGCCCAATCCAAAATCACACTCAATGAAACATGCTCCCAACATAAGTAATAAATGCATACTACAATAACTCCTTTAATAGAAGCCTGATAAATATCTGGTGACAGGAAAACGAACATCAAAACTACTACTGCCTTTGTTCATCCCTGGAGAAAATAAGCACCAAAATCAACAGCATTATCTTATTGTGGCTATTGAAATAGGACAATTGCGGATGGAGGAACAGAAACCAACCCATGGTCTAATGTGTGTCCAGTAAGTAGCCATTTAAATTCTTGAACTTTCCAGTTCGGAAGAGACAAACCTTATGGGCTAAATGCGTGACTGAATGTTAGCATACAGACCTGTAAAGCTGCTTCAGCCTCTTCCAAAGCAGGCTTAGCTGCTTCCAGTTTCGTTTCAGCTACAGCTTTGTCAGCTGCAATCTCATCCACGATGATCTGAGCTTTGTCTTTCACTTTTTGAACTTGTGTTTTAACAATTTCAGCAGCCTGAGCCTTTAAAGTCACTTCCTCCAGAACCTCGTTTGCCTTTTTTGAAGCAATTGCCAAGTCCTTTTCCTTAATGACAAGTTCTTTGGACAGTTCACTGACTGACACCTCGGCTTCCATTAGCTTCGCCAGACCTATATAGAGGGGATAAAAGTTCAACAAAAAACAAGAGTGAGTTTTCCAAAAATAAAATGACAAACTAACTCAGAACATTCAAAGTCATATTTCTTTAAGATCTAAATCAACTTGTTACATCAGTACAAATTGTGCAGGTTAGGTGGATTGGCCATGATAAATGCACAGGGTTACGGGGATAGGATTCGGCAAGTCGGTGCAAACTTGATGGGCTGAATGGCCTCCTTCTGCACTGCAGGGATTCTATAGTTCAATGGGTTCTATGGGTTCCTTGGGTAACTACCATCGTGCAGTTATTATATTCTGTTTTTTTAATAGCTAGTTTTAATTTGTACAGCAGGTCCCATTAGCACTGTGCCTGTGATATGGGGTCCTATATATGGATTTGCATACACATATTGGGCTGAATATTATGTCTCCCCCCCCACCCCCAACATAATATCCAACTCAGCACTGAGTTCAAATGGCCCTGCTGAATTTGGGGGGTCTCCAGTGGTGGGTAATGTCCCAATCCTGTTCCTCAACTGGAGAAAAGAAGGCCTGTTGAAAATTGGACTGAGATCTCCAGCTCCAGGGTCTCAGTGCCTTTTTGGATAAGGCAAGGAGCCTCCACGACTCTGCAAAAATCTGGGCCTAAGTATTGGGCAAGCTGTTTGTTTGTGTTTGTGGACTCAAAGTCGATAATAGGTGTTGTTGGCATAAATATGGAAATTGACTTAACTGCAGATGATGTTATCCCAAATCATGTTCAAACTCTGGTAAGTTTGTCCCTTGAAATGGGAAATAAACGGTTGACTTTCTTTTCCAATATTCAATTTTAGTGTTCTCCAATTCAGGCGCCAATAAGACAAACTTTTGCATAAGAGAAATAACAATGGGGAAGAAGGCACCCCAGACTGCGCTTACAGATCTGTGGTGGTCTGCTTGGTTAAGATATGGTGAGTAGATCAATAGTCCATCCAATAGCATCGTCCTTCCCCTTCCCACCCCAAACTATCCCATGCTTCATTTTTCTTAGCCAGAGGCAAGGTAAAAGCATGAAAAACAAGAGGAGTTGTGGGAAAAGGTAAAAGGACCTTACATCCATACTGGTTAGCACTGCTGCCTCACAGCGCCTGGGACCCGGGTTCGATTCTGGCTTGGGTCACTGTCTGTGCAGAGTCTGTACGTGTGTCTGCATGGGTTTCCTTTGGGTGCTCCGGTTTTCTCCCACAGTGTGGAAGACATGCCGGTTTGGCACATTGACCATGCTAAATTCTCCCTCAGTATACCCAAACAGGCACCGGAGTGTGCGACTACTAGGGGATTTCCACAGTAACGTCACTGAAGTGTTAATGTAAGCCTACTTGTGACATGAATAAATAAACTTCAAACTCCAAGGATTTGTATCTTGAAATGAATTAGTCTTTCTAATTAGCAAAATATACCGGATGGTGACAGTTGGCCTTTTGTGTTTACAGGAGCACATTCTGAATTTAAATGTGCTCTACGAGACACCAATGATGATTCTCCTTACAAAAGAGGGTTAACATCACGCAGATTCTAGTCATAAGATATTCATTTGTGAGCCATATACCGAAGGCATCACTCGAGGCCATAAATATGAATAAAAGTGGTAATCTGTAAATCAAAAACATTTTTATTTATTAGTCACAAGCAGGCTTACATTAACATCGCAATGAAGTTTCTGTGAAAATCCCCTAGTTGCCACACTCCAGTGCTTGTTCGGGTACAATGAGGGAGAATTTAGCATGGCCAATGCACCTAACCTGCACGTCTTTTGGACTGTGCGAGGAAACCGGAGCACCCGGAGAAAACCCACGCAGACATGGGGAGAACATGCAGACTCTACACAGACAGTCACCCAAGCCAGGAATTGAACCCGAATCCCTGGTGCCGTGAGGCAGCAGTGCTAACCACTGTGCCACCCAAAGGGGTGCAAGAGACAACCAAGTGGAATTGATGCTCTCTTCTTTTCTAGCTTTCTTCTTCTTTAATCCATCACTTCTTCCTTTCCTCTCTTTACCAGTCACACACCTTCTAGCTCTTCCAACTGTAAAATATATTGCCCTTTACAATGATCAAACGTGGTACATGATGTAGTGCACAGCTGTAGTGACAACTCTATTGAAGCTCGAATCCTAAAATGTTAATGTGACTTTCTCTACTATAATAAACACTGAGATAACCTCACATCCAAAATTCTTTTTGAGTTTTCTTATTGTCTCATGTAAGCTCACTGTGGTTCATATGGGCATGAGATCGTAGAACTGAGGCTGGGATTATGATTTTATACATGTCTCCTGATGAATGCCAGAGAGTTGCCTTACAGAATAATGGTTACTTATTGGCAATCATTAGTGAACAGTTCAGTCACCATGAGAACAGTACTGATACTGCCTACTGTCCGAACCAGCTCAAATCCTATTTTTAATAGTCTTGATTTCAAATCTGGTTTATTCCCCCATTAATATTTTCTCAACATTCGAGTAAAGTAACATCCTTCCAATAAGGTGAACATAAATTATGAGGCAGAAAATATATAGGGGATGCGGTGGCCTAGTGTTATTGTCACTGGACTAGTAATCCAGGGACCCAGGATAATGATGACCATGAAACTATTGTCGTAGAAACCCATCCAGTTCACTAATGTCCTTTTAGGGAAGGAAACCTGCCACCCTTTCCTGGTCTGACCTACATGTGACTCCAGATCCACACAGCGACGTGGTTGACTCCAAAATGGCCTAGCAAACCATTCAGTTGAATGGCATTAAGGGGTGCACAATAAATGTTGGCCCAGCAATGCCTACTTCCCATTAAGAAATAAAAAGATATATAATCATTAATGAACCTTCCTGTCCCAACAAACCAATTCCAGAATTGTCCATCCTTTTGTCTTTTTTTCAGCATAATTTCCCATGATTGATTGATAGAACCTTTAGCTGAATGCCTCTTTTGAATGTTACCCAACTGCATGAGGCTGTTGGTAGTCACCTTTACATTTATATAATAGGGAAGACTGGTACACACAATGAGAGACATTTCCTTTTACCTGTCAGACAAATTAACAAGTTTTCTTGATATTCCTTACAGATTAATTAATGAGTAAATTATTGGACCAGTTCAGGCTCCCCTTGTCAATTTTCTGAATCAGTAAAAGAAAACACATAAGTAATTAAATGGTAACTACACAGATAAATACCAGAATTAACTATCTGTAGGTAATTACAAGACATGACCATTGGTACACTAATTACAAAGATAAATCTGTACCTGTCTTCATTCTGTCAGACAGCATTTCCACGTGTGTAAACTTCTCTTCATAGATGGTTTTGTAGCCTCCAATAAAAGATAAATAAGACTTGGGAGTTACATAGGTCTGACGCCTAAACCTTTCGAAGTATTCAACACATTTCTCTGCCACAGTATCCTGAAATGTTCCCATAGTGTTCACAACACTCTGCTTAACATGTGGTGTGCACTCTATTCTATATGAAGCTAGGAAATGTTGAGCGACAGCCACAAGCGCATCTTTGGGCCAACGTTGAAACCAGTCCATCGTGCAACCAGAGATTAGTCCAGGAAATTTCAACGCACGAGTGCGGAATTTCTCTCCAACAGGAGAAAAACAAAGAATCACATGCAGATTGCTACGCACTCGTGAAAGGAAGTAATCGTACAGATTTTCAACAGTCGGTGGCCGTCTTGGATACTCCTTTTTCATGACTGGAATTAAGTCTTGGGTAATTTCATCAATTTCATCTCGAGCAAAGAGGTTTGAGACCTCACCCGAGGCCAGAACATTGTTCATATATTCCAAGAAGGACTCTTCCTTTATTTCATTGTCTGTAAATATGAATGCCACACCCATTCCTTTTTGTCCAGCTGTGCGGTACAGAATCTTCAGATCATCCATAAGATTACCTGTATTGTAAGTTCTAAAACATAAAAATTATATTTAAATTGTGCAAATTTTACACAGGAATTAAGGTGCCTTAACTATAAAGAATGTCTCAAGTCACTTCACTTATAGGCATATGGAAAACAGACACCAAAACCGAGTCACTACAAATGATTGGTCAAAGTTTTAGAGAATACTTTGTAAAATGAAAGATAGATCCAGAGATTAACAAAAGAAACTGCAGACGGCAATATCCAGACAGCTGAAGGCTCCAAACATTTATTCTACATCCATCTGCTATGTTTACATACATTTATATAATCAAGGATGGAAGAATGTAAAGGAGGAAGGAGTCTAGAGAAAATAAATAAGAAGTGGAAACAGCAGTATGTGAGTTAGGGCATTTGGAACCTTATCTTTTGGTCTTACACCAGATATCTATCGCTGCAGAATGTTTTAATGAAGTGTATGTACAATCTAGTCTGTAAATATTGGATGATGTGTTGAGTAGTTTGTTTTATGGAGCCAACCAGTTCCTGACTGTGACTCTGGGTAGAATTTTCTAGTCTTGTTTGCGGGTTTCATGGCAGGAAAAAGCAGAAAATTCAGACAGGGGCCAAAAGATGGAATCCCGCCAGCAGGAAAACAAGTTGGAATTTTCCCCCCACCACTTTCATGGCGGGCTGAGTGAGGGTTGGATTTCCTGCTGACCCCATGATGGAAACCGCATCTGCATGCATTAACATGCCATGAATACTCACCAAAAACGTTACTTCCCGGAATCCCCCTGTTAATTCCATACCCTCCCGTTGGGAAACTGGACCGGTCTCATTCACGACTGGACGTAAGTGACCTGCGGCAGTCCATCCTCATTTTGTTTGTGATGTCAAGCTGAGTGCAACATTCAGAGTCTACCCGCAACAGTGCTGCACTGGGTCCTCGGCGATGCCAGTATTAGCCCACCTTGGTGGGCATTTATGCTTGGGCTGCTCGTGGCGGGTGCCACGGGTGTTGAGCTGGGCTGCTTATCGTGGCTGTTGAGCTAATGTGGGATGACAACATTGTGTACTGTGGGCTTCAGGCAGCGCAGCACTCGAAAGCACTTGGCAAGCATAGTGACCTGGTTAGGGTGGGAGGGGGGACGGATGATGGAAACATGAGGGTGAAGGGGGCATGGTGGTGTTTGGAGGGGGAGTGGGGGGGGGAGGGGGGCGGGGGAGGGGGGTGGCTCGCAATGACCAGAAAAGGGAAGACTGGGAGTGGGGAAACTGGAGCCCAACATGGAACACTGGAACACAGATACAGAAATGTGGTGGATCGGATTCAGATTGCATGAATGTGAAGAGGTGCATGCAGACTCTGGAGTAGGAAAGGGGTTAGTGTGGCACAAGAGGGATGGGTTGCAGAGACTAATGGAGGGGAAATGGTCTTGTGGCCTGTCCTGAAGGAAGCAGGGACCAGAGTGAAAGACAGTCATAGTCTCTGGACTGGGGCGAAGAAATCTGGTTGAAGATTAAAAGCAGTCCTAGGGCTCTGCAGACCACTTTGTCAGGGTGAGCAATTAAGGCCGCTCTGGGGATTCACAGGCCATGCTACAGGGCTATGGACAGCACACATATCATCTTTCCATACCAGGGAGGGGCAAGGCCTGTGTGCTCAACGGGGATCAGGCATAGATTGGTGTCCAAGGTGTGGTCATAGTCTCACACTCGGTGAGGTGATGGAAGTGTTTGGATTGGGATTGAGCTGCAGGTGGGGTGGTCATGGTCAGGGACCGCATCTGCAGCCTGTAATTGGGGAAAACACAATAAGGGGTAGGGTAGCTCTCTTGAGGGGGTCAGGGTGAGCGGGTCACCCTCTGTATGTCACCATGAACATACCCTCATGAGAGGGAAGTTTGAGGTCCACAAGTGATGGGTTCAGGGAAGCGGGTAGGAATGCCCACCACAATAACAATGGGACCAAAGTTACATATGAACAAATGAATTAGGAGTAGGCCTCTTAGCTCCTCAAGTCTGCTCTGCCATTCCACCAAGCTGTGATACATCTGGCTAGGATGCTTTCAATGGTGCATCTATAAAAATTAGTGAGAGTCGCAGCGGACATGCCGAATTTCCTTAGCCTTCTGAGGAAGTAGAGGCGTTGGTTGGATTTCTTAACTATGGGGACCAGGACAGATTGTTGGTGAGCTGGACAGCTAGAAACCTGAAGCTCTCGACCATCTCCACTTCATCACCACTGATATAGACATGGGCATGTCCTCAACTAAGCTTCCTGAAGTTGATGACTATTTTCTTTATTTTGCTAACGTTGAGGGAGAGATTATTGTCGTTGCATCAGTTCACCAGATTCTCTATCTCTTTCCTGGACTCTGTCTAATCTAATCCCTGCTAATCCTGCCCAAAACTGCAATTAGTTTCCAGTATGGAAAATTCTGCTCTTTGTCCATATGTTCATAGAACTTCATAGAATCCCTACAATGCAGAATGTGGCCACTCAGCCCATCAAGTCTGCACCAACTCTGCAACAGAGCATCTCACCCTGGCCCATAGAGCAGATGTGATTCATCTGAAGTAGGATGTAAGTAATGACTGCTTAATTAGGATCCTAAACATTTTTAATTATGTTCATTTTATAATTTTCAGCTGTATTTACTGCTCTGGCTTCCCTGATAATCTTCTTCATTTCTCAATGCAGAATGACAGGGTCTCAGCATTAATAAATCTCAGTAGTTTTTTAGTTGAAATCCAACATTGCTTTATCACCTTCTCTATTTTAAATCATACTGACGCATCTACAAAAGAAATACAACACATCCTCCAGCATTTACATTGCACATTATGTCTATACTTGTAAAACTTTTCTTCAACCACATGTGTTTACATCCATTGTTTAGTACTGAGGCCAAAAGATATCAATGGCCAGGATAGAATCCACTATGAAGTAATGAAAGGAGATAATGTAACAAAGCTACTGGATTAATCAAAAGTGCTGCAAAACACTTTTACCTTGTGAGTACAATCTGGAAGCTTTGATATCCTGCAATAAATGATGCGAGTCTGGTAAGGCTCTGTTTTCCAGACCCACCAACTCCTACCAGCAAAGCATTTCCTTGTGGAGTCCGAATAACGCGGGATATCTTCATCAAATGTATCATGGCATCCTTTTAACAGCAAAGAGTTACATTTACAAACTGGAATAAATAAATTTACTGTGTATTGTCTAAAGTGGAAGCTAATAAAAGTTACATCCAAAATACTAATCCAACATATAGCAGCAAGAAAACATTGCCAGTTTTGATTTGGCAAGTAATATATTTTTACAGCAAGTTACTAGATAGATGGAAAAAAACAAAAATACACGTAATACAAAGAAAAAATGTAAATCCTAGAAATTTTAATCTGCTGGAAAAATGCATCATGTTCATCAGTGCCTGTAAAATGCAATGACAGATTAACATGTCTATTGTAAGGACCTTCATCAGGCAACTCATTTGTATAATGCCCCAATTAGTTCCAACCCCACTATTTCAGCCTCACCAGCAGCACAACAATGGAACTGGTATTTTAGCATAAAAGGAAGAACAAGGTCAAAAGAATATGAAACCCTTATGGTCATCACTGAAGCAGCTTATCTGGTATCCGTTTAACAATCATTAGTTCTCGGACATTCAGAGTTTGAAACTTAATGGAAACCTATTAGTTTGATCAGTGAGTGCAAAGATGTAAGTATTTCCAAGCGAAGAATAGTACTGTTATTGATTCTTAGTCTCTAGTCTCCACTATAGAGGATATAAATAATGTCCCAGAAACAGTTGTTAATCAAGAAATGGAAATCAGGAGGGAAGAACTCAGAAAAATTACAATCACCAGGGAAGTGGTACTGAGCAAATTGTTGGGGCTGCAGGTTGACAAATCCTTGGGTCTGGACGGACTTTATCCTAGGATCTTAAAAGAAGAGGCTAGTGAGATAGTTGATGCGTTGGTATTAATTTTCCAAAATTCTCAGGATTCGGGGAAGTTGTGATTAGATTGGAAAATAGCAAATGTAGCTTCTTTATTCAAAAAGGGAGGGAGTCAGAAACAAGTAAACTACAGGCCAGTTAGCTTAACATCTGTCAGAGGGAAAATGTTAGAAGCTATTATTAAAGATGTTGTAGCAGGGCACTTTGAAACATTCAAGGCAACCAGGCAAAGTCAACATGGTTTTGTACAAGGGAAATCATGTTTAACAAAGTTATTGGAGTTCTTTGAAGGAGTCATATGTGCTGTAGATAAAGGAGAACCATTGGATGTACTGTACTTAGGTTTCAAGAAGGTGCCACATCAACAGCTATTACGGAAAATAAAAACTCATGCGTAGTGGATAACATATTGATATGGATAGAAGATTAGCTAGCTAACAGGAAACAGAGAGTTGGCATAAATGGGTATTTTTCTGATTGGCAGAATGTAACCACAGGAACCAGCGCTGCGGTCTCAACTCTTTACAATTTATATAAATTACTTGGATGAAGGGACCAAAAGTATGATTGCAAAATTTACTAATGATACAAAGATAGGAAAGTAAATTGTTAAGAGGACATAAGGAAGCTACAAATGGATATAGATAGATATAGAAAGGAAAGAATCTGCCAAATGGAGTATAATGTGGAAAAAAGTGAAATTCTTCATTTTGGAAGGAAGAATAAAATAGAAACGTATTATCTAATGGTAAGAAATTGCAGAGCTCTGAGATTCAGAAGGACCTGGGTGTATTAGAGCATGAATCACAAAAGGCTAGGATGCAAGTAAAGCAACTAATTAGGAAAGCTAATAAAATGTTGTTATTTATTGTGAGAGGAATGGATTACAGAAGTAGGGAGGTCATGCTTCAGTCATACAGAGCACTGGTGAGACCACTTCTAGGCTAATACCAGGAATGGGTGGATTGTATTATGAGGAAAAATTGGACAGGTTAGGATGTATTCACTGAAGAGTAAGAGGGGACTTGATTGAAACCTTTAAGATCCTGACAGGGTGGATGTGGAGAGGATATTTTCTCTTGTGAAAGAATTTAGAACTAAGCATCACTTTAAAAATAAGGGGTTGCTCATTTAAGACAGAGATGAGAATTGTTTTCTCTCAGAGGGTCTCTAAGACTCTCGTCCTCAAAAGGCAGAGGAGGCAGAGCTAGATAAATTCTTGATTAACAAAGTGGTGAAAGGTTATTGGAGGTAGACAGTAGTGTGAGGCTGAGGTTACAATCAGGTCAACCATGATCTCATTGAAAGGTGGAGCAGGTTCGAAGGGCTGGGTGGTTTTGCACCTGATTTATATGTTAATATCAGACATCCACAATATGCATTACTAGAGGAAAAACAATATAAGTACCTTGAAAAACACCAAATCCATATTTGCACCTCTGATGGCTTCATTGTACTGCTCCATGTATATTTGAAGGCGTTCGGCCAACTGATCAAATGAGGGAATTGGCTCATAAATTTTAGGAGCTTCCAATTCCATATCATCTGGTTCATCTCCTGTGGGCTCCGGAGCATCACGTAAGAAATCAACAAAGAATGCTTCTTGCTGCATATTCGCTAATATAGCATCACCGTGATCCTCCAAAGTGGTCTATATGGGAATAAGATATTTTAATAATTTGATTTTAAAAATGGGTGAGAAATTAAAATTGCATTAGAAGGAGCTCTGTGCATGAGTCCTAGCTGGCCTGTGGCATGAACCAAATTTGACTTTGAGCCTCACTTAAGTGCTGTCAGTAGGCTCTGGTCATAAGAAGAAACCCTCCTTCAGTTAACTGGTTGGTGAAATTGACTCACTGCTCTATTTACCCAGTGCATGAAGTGAGGGTTTGGCAAACAGTGGCCGGGGTAGAGTGAAGTAGGGTACATGTTGGGTGGTATGGGTAGGGCTAGGTTCTCAAATGCAGCAACAATGGGCCAGAGAATTTTTCTTACCTCCAGGTCCACAAATGTAAAGACTGAAACATTCCTATGCGTCTCTCTGAGTGACATGTAAGTGGAATCTTTAGGTTTTCTGGTAGGTTGTTCAACACTGGCAGAAAGGGTCAGACCACACAGTACAAGTTCTGTCAATTTGTACCTGAATTTTGCATTTAGGGGCCTATACCTGTCATAGAACCATGATTTACTTATGTAAATCAGGCGGCACTGTGGCACAGTGGTTAACACTGCTACCTCACAGCACCAGAGACTCGGGTTTGATTCCCGGCTTGGGTGACTGTCTGTGTGGAGTTTCCCCATTCTCCCCATGTCTGCGTGGGTTTCCTCTGAGTGCTCCAGTTTCCTCCCATAATCCGAAAGACATGTTGGTTAGATGCATTGGTCATGCTAAATTCTCCCTCAGTGTTCCCAAACAGGTGCCAGAGTGTGGCAACTGGGGTTTTTTCACAGTAACTTCATTGCAGTGTTAATGTAAGCCTACTTGTGACAATAATAAATAAACGTTAAACATAAGATGGGCGCAAGTGTGACACACCGTACCCTGAAATTCAAAGACCGTTTGCTGATTTTACGTCGAGACAGTGTTCCTTCCCCATGAGTTTATGTTTGTTTTGATTGTGTCATAAATGATTTTCAAACTCTTGAACATAGTTATCAGACATCATCCCGCCACCTCCATATTGTTAACACTTTGCTTACATTGTAAGAACATAGCATAATGGTTTAATATAATTTTCTTTTCTGGCCCTGGTAAGCTTTTAAATATGGTTTAAATACCAATTCCTCACAAATTATGAATTAGTAAGAAATAAAGCACTCAACAATCTTCAGCTAAAACCAACATGAAAGAATCAACCAAAATATACGAGACATATGCTTTGCTAATCAGAAATGATTGTCGTGACACAAATGACATCAAACCCAACAGTGGACTCAAGACTGCAAAGTCATATTTCGGTGTTAGGCCCAAAAATAAAGCACTTCATCAAACTGCTTCACAGTGTGTGCTGATTTCTTACTTCAACAAAAAATTAAACAAAATATATTCTTAATATGAACACTTCTTTGTGGCACATCTGTTGCAATGAATTCCTTCAAAGAGCAAATAATAGTTATTCTAAATTGCGGAAATGGTCACTAAACGTAAAATAAATTTACAGAAATAGGTAAAGAAGCAACACAAATAATTTTTATAAAGTAATTGTTGCATGTATGATAGCAAAAATCAATTTTAACAACAAATGATATTCCCATTTTCCATTTTTAAACTCAATAAAAACCTAAGCATTTCAGATTATCAGAATGTTTAGTTCAGACAATTTGGCTGATTCTTTCACATTGGAATAAGTGAAGCATTGTTGCTTATCCACCTATTTTAATTCTCTTCGATGCATCAAAAACTTTGATATTAATATCATTCACTAACAAAGAACTTAACTAAAATGGTACCTTTATCACAAAGCACTGATATACCAGTCAGTTAATTCAGTTGGCTTGTTTGTAATGCAGTGACGCCTGCAGTGTGGGTTCAATTCCTGTACTGGTTGAGGTTATCTCAACCTTGCCTGAGGTGTGGTGATCCTTAGGTTAAATCAATACCTGGTTAGAGCCTCGGGTTAAGTTACTCAAAGGGGAGAGCAGTCTATGGTCACCTGGGAGGTCCACGTATCCGAGTGTTGTATCTATCGCTTCAAAAACTCTTTTGAAACAGATTGGGAGAAAAAATATTGCCTAACCTTTTTCACTGTATTCTCAAACCAGTCTTTATCCTGCTGATTTGTATATCTATCTGCAATAACACGAGTGCACTCATGCAGAAAAAGTGACACCATCACATCCGGAGACTGGCAAATTTCAGATGTGACCGTCAGGATTCCTTGCCAAATACGACTAAGATCACGGAGGTTAAATATATAATGGAATTTGGCTGGAGTGGGCAGCATCTGTAAAACAAAATTTGAAAAAAATAATCATATTAAAAAGTGACTGAAAACTGAGGATACACAATAAGAACAGTCAATCTCTAATCCACTCCATCACTGAAGACCTGCTAACTCTCCAGTGGCAACATGTGCCCTTCATATGCATGTTTTTCCTCTGGCTGTCACTGTCTTTTCCTCAAGGTGCATTTTCAATAATTTCACTCTTAACGCTGTTCCTTCTCTTGGAAGTTGTACCTTTTGCCTATCTACAATGACTACTCAAAAAATGAATGGGTAAGACACTGCAGAGAAAGACAGAATGGAGTAATGTTCTGAGTTTGCACCGGTGACAGGAACTCTAGCCCACTGACAGTACAGACTGAAAAATCATGAACAGTTTGATTGCTACTTTCCAATATGTCTTGGGGGTGGGTGAAGTTCCCTGCTGCCAACACCAATTCAGAAAATCAGTCTTTAATAACACCAAATTGCAAGATCGTGTTCTCAGAAGAATCAGGTTGGAGGTCAGTGTAATGGATTTGCAACCATTCCAATTTTCCAGCTATGCTGACCTGTAGATCTGATTCGCTGAACTGCATGCACAGTGAGTAAATGTTATGTAGTATAACAGTAATAATTCTGGGGGAAGGTTGGGTGTGGAGCAGAAGGGTTTTGGAGTTCAAACTCACAGGATATTAAAAGTAGCATCTCAAGTAAATAAGGCAAATTAAGATAAAAGTAATGTAATACTAGGTTTTATAAGTTAACTAGGTTCATAAGTTCTTATGAACTTATGGCAAGCGGTAGATCTTATAAAGATTAAGATGTAATTGTGAATCTAAGTACAATCTTAAAATGCCACAGCTGGAATACTGTGTGCCATTTTGGGCTCCATAACATACGAAAGGTAATGAATCAAGGATGGAAGTACAGTACAGTTTCACAGGAATGTTACTTGGTAATAGAAATATTGAATATAAAGAAAAGCTTGAAAAAATAAGGCTTAGTTTGTTAGAACAGAGATTAAGGAATGGTTTGATAAAGGTGGGGGTTTTGCTTTGGGTGAAATCAGGAAATTATGGTCTAAATGCACTGGTTAGGTTACAGTACTATGTCCACAAAAATTAATTTGCATAATCACAAATGTCAAATCATCCATGAACCAGGGTGGTAGAATATAATTGGTTCTCCTTCTTTGTTCCGTTGAAATATATTATTTGATCCATTTAAAGATGGTAACTTGGAGCTTGAAAATATTAATATCGCTGAAAATATATTTATTATCAAAAGTAAGCATTTTAATCAGGGTTTCTTGTCCAGCACCTATAGGTTTAAAATCAATTAAAAAGAATCAACGATTTAAAATTTAAAATCAATGAAAATGCCTAATGAGGCATTCCAGTTCTACTAAACGAGTTCTTACATTATACGTGTTTATTATATGTGTTTGGCTGAAAGCCAAGACTTTTAAAAGGATTATCTCAGCAGGACCTCTGCATTGACAAGTGGGGAGTACTATTGATTTTGCTTGATTGAACTTTAAGGGATTATAAGGTGTTCTTTCTGTGATCTCTTTTGTCAATGGCTTAATGTTTATTGCACAAAATCAAGAGGTGTTAACTGTTTGAAGTGTTATTGATAGTTTTCTTTTACAGAGTTGTGGCCAGAATTTTTTTTTCAAGGGGTTTGTGAATGGCTGTTTTTTTTCTGGGCAGTTCCACACATGCCATTGATGCTTTATGGCTGATTGGTTCTGTGCACAGTATATATGGGTGAATGAATATAGAAAGGCTATCAGTTAGCATAAGTTGGCATGGAGGGTATGAGGTTCCATGGAGCATGTGTAGGGTTATGAGTCAACGTGAGTTGGCATGGCAGATAGAAAGGGTCGTGGGATAGGTGGGGGGTCATGAGTTGGTATGGAAGTATGGGGAGTGAATGGGGAATATGAGGGGTGAGGGCCAGAGAGACTAACAGCCTTCAATATAACTGGGGCAAAATCCCAGAGAAGCAGGCGGGCCCCATATAGTCAGTCCACCTCAGCAATCCTCATGGCGGTCTACACTCTGCTTCCGGGGCCATGAGGCCCAACTCTATCCTGTCCCATCCCCACCCTGGAGCATAGGTTGTGACAGTCTACCAAGGCAAGAAATTTCCTCAACTTCAGCTATCGTCTCTATTTATCACAATGTACATTTACATCTTCATTGGTGACAGAACTTTGAGCTAATTTGGTGCTATGTTCTGGAATTTGCTCCATAAATCTTTCAATCTTTGTCCATCTATGAAAACATTCTTTGAAGTCCATCTTTTAACTCTATCTAATCTCTCCCTGGAAGAAGTCTCACAACACCAGGTTGAAGTCCAACAGGTTTATTTGATAGCATCTGATGAAGGGGCAGCACTTCGAAAGTTTGTGCCACCAAATAAACCTGTTGGACTTTAACCTTATGTTGTGAAACTTCTTACTGTGCCCACCCCAGTCCAACGCCGGCATCTCCACATCATAATCTCTCCCTAGCTCGCTTTGTGCTAATTTTCCTTGCGTCTATTGAGGTTGTAAATCTTTATGCTAATGATGCTATATAAAGGGGTGAATTTTCCTATCCTGCCCGCCACAGGAATCATGGCGGGCGGGGGAGAGGGGGGGGGGGGGTGGGTGGAGACCATGCCAAACTCCATTGACCTCGAGTGTGATCTTCCAGTTTTGGGGCGAGCGCAGCCGGAAAATCCCACCCATAGTCTGTCACTTCTGTTTCTATTGCTTCTTCTTAGTACTTCATAATTTTTTCTCTCCTAATTGTCAGCCTTAACCAACTGATTAATTGATCCACTCAGCTCCTTATATGCACCATTCTGTGATGTACTGCATGATGTTGGTATTTAACGTACCTTAATCTTGGTAGCCTGCCACAATTTGCGAGTTGTTGATACTAAAGCTGAGGCTAGCTCACAAACCTCCGCCGGAAAACCACGCTGCTCACAGAAGTAGCCACTTGCAATAGTTCTGAAGATTTTATCGATGGATGCATTTGATGGTAGTGTACAGTTATAAATTACAAACTGTCTTTTGAGACGTTGAGGGATGTCATTTCTGCCACCACCAGGATGAATCATAGCAGCAACAAACTGTACGTCAACAATGTTGGTGAACTCCCCAGGCTTCTCGAGATTGTAGAAACCTTTCTGTTCCATCAGCTGTCGAACAATCTCATTGGTTACCTGTTTAACAAGCAGAGATGCATCTTAAGCAAGTTCTGTACAAATCTGCTGAATGGAACAAAATTTCTTGTTTGCTTTAAAGATTTGTCAATTTTCTTTTCTTTATAATACATCGCAATGTACACAAAACAAATTTAGCTACCTTTAAATGCTTCAGTCACTGAGCTAAAGAACAAATTACCTGATCACCCCATTCATTGATCACAGGCATATTAATGTCATCAACGAACACTGTCATTTTTTTGCCACTGGGCGGGCCATACGTTGTACCCATCCGTTTATCTACGTAACTTTCAATGCTCCTTTGGAACATATTTGGCAGAGTGGCAGAAGAGAAGTTCAAACTTTTGGTCGCATGGACCTCTGGATCATATTTGCTCATGTAGCCCTGGGATTTAATGTACAATGCCCAAATTAATACCTCAAATACAATTCACAAACATAATAATCATCAGAGTATTACCGCTGCATGAAGTATAAGATCAATTTTCTCTGTCTATCCAAATATGTGGAAAAGTTCAATTACCTACGCAATGCCTGCCCCAAATGATTAAGGAGACAATTTTAGATTTTCATTACATTGGTTAAGTCTTTCTTAAAATATTCTTTTTGAATAATTTAAATGCCAAACCACTGTGGTAAACCACTGTTAGCTTATTGCCTGTGTGTGTGTGACATGCCTGGATACGTCACCTGCCGGCCCTTGCC